>NC_143481.1:3697782-3971079 GCF_027475165.1 Benincasa hispida
TTTGTTAAGTGATCCAAACGAATTCTTAGTTAGACCCGTTTGAGCGGCACACTTCATGGAGGCACTATCCCCGCCGGAGTGGTTGAGCCTATCGTGGAAATGTACAAAAGTGAGCGGCTCAACATTGTTTCCGCCAGAAAGCGTATTTTCCGACGAACAAAAGCTAAAGGCTTCTGCTTCAATTAGTGCGGTGAATTTTGGAGCTCTCTCTCAAGATAAATACAATTTCATTTATTTTGTCTAATATTAGTTCAAATTTCCGTTGTAGTCTAGTTGGTCAGGATATTCGGCTCTCACCCGAAAGACCCGGGTTCAAATCCCGGCAACGGAACTTTTATTATCCTTTTTTTTTTCTTTTCAAATCTTTTGTTAATATAAAATAATGTTATACAAAGACATTTTTGGGAGCCTCACCTCATCTCTGGGAGCAAAAAAAAACTTGGAAATTTCATTCTACATTTCCTGGGGAAAAAAAATGGAATGAATTTTATTATTATATTAATTTGTATATAGGTGCAAGTGCTATACAATTTCTAATATTTATCTTTTGATTTTTTTTCTTTTATATATGGTTCGAAGGTCATAAAGTGTCATGGGTTGGGTTAGTTAGGTTGAAAGACTTTTTAGATCCAATCTAATTATTCGGGTTGTAATTTTTTTCAACCCAAATAACCCTTATTAAAAAATAAATCCAATCCAACTATAAAATATTGGGGTTTGGTTGGTTCGAGTTAATCGGGTCATTTATTTAAAATTTTGTTCTAGAAAGAAGCAAAACGTAAATATGTAAAAATCTAATTTAATTATTTTCATATATTGAATTAAGATTAACTACTCAACTTCAATTAGTGCAAATTTTCTTTCTAAAGTGCAAAGAAACTACTTTTAAGAGTTGTTGAAAAATAAAGTATTGAAAAAATATTGAAATTAAATAAAATTAAAATCAATATATATATAAATAATTATGTTATAAGTAACAAAAAATATATATATTTTAAAATTAATAATAAATTCGGGTTGGTTTGGGTCATATTAGGTGAACCCATGAACCAACCCAACCCATAAAATTTTCATTTATTTGAACTCAATCCAGCCCATATGAGCTGATAACCCAACCCAACTACACGGATTGGGTTGGATTGATCTATTTTTTCGGGTCATCGGATTTTTTGAACACCCCTAGCCTTCAACTCTTCAAAGGAAATTTTAGTATTTCAAGCTTTATGATCTTCAAAGTCTTTAGGTCTTGAAGTCTTATAATCTTCAAAGCGTCTATGGTTTTCGATCTCGAAGGACCTGTTTGGTTTGCAATCCGAATTATATTTTATGTTTTCAGATTCATGGAGTTTAACAAATATATATTTAATAGACAATCCAAATTTTATTTTTAAAAATTGTTTTCAGATTATGTGATCCAAGCAGTGCAAATTATGAAAAACAACATTTTTATGTTTTCTTTATATCTACAATTTGAATTTTAAAATTTAAAATACAGAATTATATTAAACAAAGATGAACATATTTAGAAATGCAGTATGTCATGTTATGATTCAATTTTTTAAAATTAAAATATATATAATGTAATGCATTATAAATTGAATTTGATTAAATTCCAAGTTTGGTTCCTATAGTTTGGATAGAGTTAAGAGTTAGTCTATATGATCTTAAAATTTAGAATTAGTTTTATAGCTTGATAGTCCATATGATTTGTTAAACCCTTTAAGACAATCCCTATTGGAGTTAGCATGCAATTAGCGGAAACAAACAAAATCATTAAGCACTTTAATTCATCAATTTTAGCAACTAAGAAAGCATATTCATAAACAAAATGTAGGGTTTGAAAATATACATTTAAAGAATTCTCTTCAATTTCGAATTAAGCTTGAATTTTCATAACAACTCCTTGTGGACCATCCATTGATCTTCCCTACCATTCTCTTACACCTTAGATTGGATGATGGGACCCAAAATGAGCAGTAAATTTAGGGAATATTGAAGAGCAAGGGACAGTTTTTTCAGCTAAAGTTAGAAGAACACATTCTTCAACAAAATCTTAGCAAGACTCACTTTACATGGCCTCCTCTCTCAACTCAATCAATTGAGTTTTTTCGGCTTAATTAGTGTAATCAAATTGCACATCAAATTGATACCAAATCCACATCAAGTGAGTATTTTAAAATGGAATTGTGTGTGTCAAAAAATGGAGAAACCTGGTTTTCCAAATTTTTAATTTTTAAATCCAATTTTCTTTAATAAAATTCAGAAAATTTAAATTAAAACTATAATTGAATTTAATATTTGAATTTTTCAAAAATTCAAATTTCTAATTTTAAATATATTCAAGTAATTAATTTTAAATAAAATTAATTAAAATAATTTAATGTCCCATATTAAATTATTTACACCACTAATTCCACCAATATGAATCATCATTCATGTAATTTAAATATTTAAATTAAATCTTATCCGATACTTCAATTTCATTTAATTCGTTAGTTAAACGTGTAATTATATCGTATATAATTACTAATTCCCTTCATTTGAATTTGAACGTTTTAAATTTCCTCATCATGCTATTCTAAGGTTTAATCCGTTTGTGAGCGAGTAGGGAACCTAATGGACCTACAGATCATGGGCACCAACAATCCGAGATTAACCGGCTAAACTCTTTAACCCGTATTAACAAACATTCATTAATTATCGGGTTACTCCACTAAAAGCCCAGTAGTAACATTTCCCTCACTATAGATATATTTATGTCAACTTGATATAACCATAATTAGTAAGTCAACCATGCACAGGTTGTTCGTAATAACGACTAGGTCAAAAGCTATTTTATCCCCAAGATTACATATTGTTCCTTAAGTCCCACAGATCATCTAATGAACAATTGGTTTATGATCAAATCACTAAATTGAGTCCCTCTTAGGCCAATGAGAGGTGGGCCCTTGTTCAAGACCTGGAGTCCGCACTTAAGGAAACAACCTCTCTACTATCCTTAAAAAAGGTAGGATTGAATTCCATCTTGCACCCTATGTTCCCAACTATCTACCCGGTCCTGAAATGGGAAGCTTATTGAGTCGATGTTGTTGAGTCGACCCTCACTCATGCAAATGCAGGGATAATCCCGAATAAACAGAAGTTCATAGTTAGCTCAGGATTAAAATCAAGTTACCTAGGTCATCACTTTTAAATAGTCGGTCTTAAATAGTAAACAGCGTTACTTGGTCCGATCTTATACAAACTCTTTGAACAGGACGCCTCTACTCGCATGTCTCCACATGAACGAATCATAATCACTTCGTTTGTAGTACTTTACAATAATTGTAACATCTACAAAGTGGGTTGCATCCAATAGTGTCCCCAGAATAAAGTATCCAGCCTTATTCGTAATACTATAGACCATTTTGGCTATTTACTCGAACTTGATCTTATGTCTCTATATAAAGTTCAAGTACTCGTGTAATAGACATGAATCTTAGTTTATTGGATTTAAATTATTTCTAAAACGAAATAAGCAATTAATGCATTCAATAACAACTTTATTGAATCAAACTTCAATAACATCTAAATTGATTAACAGAATAAGTTTATTGTTTACAAACCACAAGTTTTAGGTCATAAGACCCAACAATCCCTACCTTAAGGACTATTTATTATGAAATTTTTATTAGTCACAGGAGGTAAATTCTAATTATTAACCATAAGATATAAACTTTAATTTACTTCAAACCATAGAGACCAAAATTTCAATTTTTCCTGTAAATTATATAATATTTTAAACAATAATTATACAATGTTTTAAAACATAAAACATGTTCATAAATAAATTAATAATAATTTGTTGTCAACTAAATTTAATATATAACTACAACTAGTTTATAATTGTTTAGATTAGAATTCAGATTTATGAATTCTGCTATCAAATACATATCTGAAAACATGAAATACAACTTTGTTTTTATTTAATCTAATTTTCAAATTTCTGTTTTCAAATTCCCTGTCAAACGAGTTCTAAGAGTTTGAACTATTTGGTCTTCCAGAACTTTGGAGAGTATTCTGATTTTTTAGAAGTCTTCTGCGTGTTATGGGTTTTATATTTTTTGAACTTTGAAATGTATTGGTCTTTAAAGTACGTTCAATTTTCAAGAGCTTAATGAGCCTTTTGATTGCTGGTAAGTTCTCTCTGTCTTCGAGAGCTTCCAATTTAATCTCTCTCAAGTTCTTTTGGGTGCTCAGATGTTGATAATTTGATTATGTATGTTGCAATTGACCTAAAAAGTGCTATTTAATTTTAAGAAAACAAAACTCTAAATTTTGTCATTTATTTTAAAAGTACCTTTCATTATTTTATAACTTGTGATATCATGTCATCCTTTTATAAACGTTTCAAAATTATTTTTTAGAGTAAAATTTCTTTAGAAAATTATGAGGTGATCTGATTATCGTTATAGATCACTAGTATAACATTCTAGATCTAGATTTTTTATATGAAAAATTTAATAGATTTCAATGTTAATATTTCTATTATATCGTAACACGAATTCATGAAACATAAATACCACGTAAAATTTACTAATTTATTTTTAAAACTCTAAAATTTTGTTTTTTCTTTTCAAAAATATTTATCGATATACATGTTTAATAAATTTTTTTATCAAAACTTTTATAAAATTGAAATATCACTATTTTAACTCTCGAAAATACCACTTCGTGAGTATAAGTTATGGCATATTTTTAAGGACAAATATCAAATTATACTCCTGAATTTTGAGATTATATCAATTTAAACCTTAAATTAATAATTGTATTAATTTAAACTTTGAACTTGCATAAGTTTACCAATTTAAATCCTTTATTATATTTCATTTGATTAAACATCGGGTGAGACCTATAATTTTATCAATTAAATCTCTAAACTTACATCAGCGAATCAATTTAAACTCAGTTAAAATTTATTTGAAATTTGTCCATTCAAATTATAATCGTTAATTTTGTTGAATCGATATTTGTAGAAATGTACACATACATAAAAATTATTATGTCAAATATAATCTTAATGAATATTCTAAATTGATTCACTCATAATAATTTATAAATTTAATTGAAAAAAATAAACGTTCGACCTAATATTTTTCAAATTAAATTTAAAGAAATGTGTAAATCATTGTACTTACAAAACTTCAGAGCAGTTTAAATTTGAAGAACTCAAGAAGCCGCCAGATTCCGAGAGTACCAAATTGGCCAAGCTGGCGCCTGGCTGGAACCAAATTGCATTCTTTTAAATATTAAATATAAAATATGGGATTTTGCCATTTTGGCTTTATTCGTCACTCATGACTACGACAAGATCATTAAACTTGATATTATCCAATTCCAACTCAATTTTTTAAACTCATCACCTTTACATAATTTTCAAAATAAAAGAAATACGTCAACATAAATGTAATTTTTTTTAATGATAAAACTCCAAAGATATTTTAAAATATAGTAAAATATTATTTTTATGGATAAATATTAATAGATATTTATATTTTTCTATATTTGTTTTGATATATTTAAAAACAATCAAAAATAAAATTTAAATATTATGTTCCCCTGTTCTATTTTATATTTTTACTACATGTTTTAAGTATATATTTTAGTTTTTGTACTTTTAAATAGTGATCGTTCCAATAAGTTACTTTTAAGAAAATTGCATTGTATAGTAAATACATTTTAAGAAACTAAAGTTGTGACTTCAACTTTTTTGTAGTTACAGGTATGACAATCACATAAAAATCATAGTAATCAAATTTTCACGCAAAAGTCATTTATCATATTTGCAAAAAAGTAAAACTTAAGAACACGCCAAATTTTTAATTTATCCTTTTTATTAAAATTGTAATTGTCCCTTACTTTTATTTATATCTACCTTCATTTGATTAATATTTAAAACACTCTTTATCACTTTTCTTAAAATATAGACATAAAATTCGTGTGGAATGATTTTCGTCGAGGAAAAATTTTATTTTATTTTTTTAAATTGAGATTAAAATGGTCGTGGTCATGTTTTTCTTTAAATTTATTTTTTAAAGGGAATTTTTTATTTAAACCTTTTATCATTGGCTTTGGATATTTTATTTTTTAATGACTAAACTTTAATTTATTAGAATATTTGTATCTAATTATTTTTTATTACAACAACGGTAATAGAGAATCGAACTTCTGACTTCTACATAAAAAAAATTAGGCTAATACCAACCAGTCAAATTCACTTTAGTATATTTACATATAATTTAATCATAAAATGTTTACAATAATTTATATTCGGTGGCTTGTTTGGTTAGTACCATATATATATACATTTTTTCACTGATATATTAATTTCATCCAATTAAATTTGTTCAAATAAAAAGATCGAGAATAAAAGTTATTCATTAAAAAAAAATCGAAAATAAATATAACTTTTTTTTTGTCTTTAAAATAACTCTAACTTTTAAAACCTAAAAACAAAAACATTACGAAAATAGCCTTATACAATATAATCATATAGTCATCATATACCTTTTTATAAAAACAAAAATATATAGCTTGATCTATGAAGGCAAAGTATCAATACCATTCTATGCGCAAGTAATATGCTAGACAAGGTATTATAGCAACCTTTAGATAATAAGTTTTTTTCCCTTGACGTTGAATGAAATTTATAAGGGATTTTGAATTTTATTTATTTTTTTGTCTTATACTTCATTTGTCCAATCTTAGTCATTTTTTAAACCTTAAATTAATCTCTGTAATTAGTTTATTATCGATTATTTCTAAAAAAAAAAAAACTAGTCTCTTATGAACATACCCTTTATAAACTATGAAAAGATATTTACATATAATTTGTATGACAATTATTATTATTTAATCAATTTTGATAAAAATTAATTTTAAATGGCTAAATTTTAGATTCTCTTAAATACACATATTAAATTTAAGATTTATTGAATATAAAGTGACTGGAAACAAATTTTTTTTCATAAATTTGATCTTTCATGGTACTTCGTTGAAAGGTTCATTATTATTATTTTAAGCTTTGACCATGTAAGTATCTTCATTTATCCTTGTAATAATATATTAATTTAATTATATTATAATTTTAGCCATTGAATTTTAAAGTTTATAAATTTATGTTTATTTAGTAAGTAAATTTTTAGAATTAGAAATCTAACTCTCGATTTTTTTATTTTTTCAAATTTATCCCACAAAATTTAAAAAGTTCACAATTAAACATACAATTTAAATTTACATTAAATAGATTAATTAAAATTTAAAAATTTTAAATTTGTTATATAATTACTAGACAAAAAAATTTAAGAATTTATAGACACCAATAAAATTTTGGAGACTAAACTTTAAATATATATATATATACACCCTGGCAATTTGAAAAATTAATTAGTCTCTTAATTTTATTTTTAACTTAAAAAACATTGGATTAGATGCAACTTAGAGTACACCTTGTCATTGTCCAAATTTGTAATTGATTCATTAATTTAATATAAAGATAGAAAGCTAGTAATCAAAAGTTAGAACTCAAATTCCTTTTCTCAATGTGTTGATTACACTTCATACTGACCCAGTTGTTCCCATCCACTCCTCTGTTCACTGAACTACAAAGGCTTAACTTTTGCTATATAAACACCCCTTTCTATCAAATCATATCTCCAAATATTATCCAATTCCAATTCAAAATCCCTACAAACCATGTCCTTCTTCTCCAAAGCTCTCATTGCTTCCCTCTTCCTCTCTTTGCTCTTCCTCCACTCTGTAAAAGTCTCAAACTACTTTCTTTTTTTAAAAATAAAAAATAAAATTTTCATTTAATAATACAAAAAAAGGTTAAAACCAAATCATAATTTTATTTTTAATCTTTTGATGAAATTGCAGGTGGAATCCAACGGCGTGGGTTTAATCCCTCCAAGTCCTCAGAAAATGGGTTATTATAATTTTTAAATTTTTTATTGGATTAAATTAATTTATCGTAATTTATCAGCTTAAGTTTTTAAACTGTAGATTGCGGCGGCGCGTGTGCTGGGAGGTGCAGGTTGTCGTCGAGGCAGAGGCTGTGCAATAGAGCGTGTGGGACATGCTGTCGGCGCTGCAACTGTGTTCCGCCAGGGACTTCCGGCAACCACCATCTCTGCCCCTGCTACGCCGCCATGACCACCCACGGCGGCCGCCTCAAGTGCCCTTGAAGTGACCGTTGACAGTTGACCTCCTCAACTTCTATATATATAAATATAATGCGTAAATTATCATAAACTGAGTCTTTTTTTTTTCTCCTCTCTCTCGAAGAGGAGATCATGGATGTACACTTATTGTGGTGTTTTCTTCTTTTTTATTTATGTATACATAAAACTAATTCGCTATTTTGGTGTTTTTTTTTTTCTTTTCTTTTTTATATTTTTCAATCTCTCTTTTGAAAATGATAGTAGGAAGTAGGAAGGGTAACTTCATAATAGTATAATTTCTTAATTAATTATTTAATATAACTTATTTTTTTTATCAGAAATATAACTTAAAATATCATTCAGGTTTAAAAACACATTTCTGTATAGGCAGAGAAACAATTTTGTACGTAACTTATAGTATATATGTAGCACTTCATACTTTATTAATTTAATATTAGAGCATATCCTTAAGAAAAAAATTAATATTTTAGCAATCGTCTATATGCCGTAGCGGCCCCTACGATGGAACAGAGATGTCCAAAAGTCCTCTGATTAGTTTGGGAGGGAGTAGAGGAAAATTCTTGCGAGTTAAACGGGGATGGGCCATCCCCACCCCGCTTCTGCCTCCGTCCCGTTTTCGGTCCTTGCTTCGTTAGTTTAATTGTATAATTGTATAATTATTTATTTATTTATTATTATTATTTAAACATTACATTTAAATTTTAATTTCAAACTAGTTTTTTTTTTCAAGATAAGGAATAGGTTTAAATTGAATATTTACGAATAGGTTTAAATTGAATATTTACATTTAACTTTTATATATATATATATATATATATATATATATGAATAATTTGATTTATATTTATTTATTTCTATTAAAAAAAATTGATTAATTTTTTTTTTCAAAATCTGAATAATTTATTTTTAAATTTAAATTTTGTGTAAAATTAATTATAATAAATAATTTAATGATGGGGTTCATTATTTAATTAAAATCTATCTCATTGATTTCTTGAAAAAAACCAACATAAAAAATTTTTTCACGGAGAATCTGATCTTCGTCTCGATCTTCGTGAAAAATTTTAAGGAATAGAAAATAAAATGAAGAGTGAGAATGGGGATGAGAATGACATCTCTGACTTCGTTCTGTTTGTAGATATTTCTAGATATTTCTATAAAGGGTTCGTTTAGATTGATTTGATAAAGAAGTGTTAAAAATTCATTTAAAATATACTTTAAAATTATTTTCAGTGGTTGTTAAACACTTCAATTTTTAAAAATAAATTATATTTTAAAATACATATTTCAAACACATATCAGGTAGGGTTGGAATCATAACAAAAAATAACTATTTCATTAATTTTAAAAAATAGAATTAGAAAGCAAAATAAAATATGACAAATAGTTAGGTACATTTTAAGGAGCATCTTTACTAAATTCTTATATCATAATGTGATAAATTATTTTTATTTATTTTTAAAATATTTTAATTATTTGTTTTTAGTGTGAATAATAATAAAGGAGAAGTATAGATATGGATGTATTTATCATCCATTTGTGTTTTGGGGCATGGGAAATTGAGTTTAGACGTGGCATAAGCAAAGTTAATTCAAGGGATTGTTGGTGCCACCCAGCATCTGGTTCCTACAATTGTGACAACAAATCCTTCATCACTTAAATGATTTCTAATATGGTTGACCAATTTAAAATCATTTCTATGAAAAGGTTACTATAGTTTTGTAAATATTACATAATAAAGTTATGTTATTATATATTAGACATTTAAACTTACATTTATAAATTATAATTAAAATTGAAAATTTGTGATCGATAAATTCCTAACGCTTCGTCTAGTAACTATTATACTTATTATTTTGTATTTTTGAAAATTAAGCTAATAAATATTCTTTGTATCTCTAAATTTTATGTTTTTTTTTTATCTATTTTTTATCAATATTTTAAAAAACCAACCCAAAATTTGAAAACTAAAAAATAGCTCTTAAAAATATATTTTTGTTCTTAAAATTTAGTTAAGATTTGTACTCTTGTACTTCAAAAAGATGTAAATTATGAAAAGGAATAGAGAGAAAATAAGCTATTTTTTCCCAAAAAAAAAAACAAACACCATACATGAAATGGTTACCAATTTTAACTCCAATTCCTTAAAAATGTCTGTTTGCACAAGATTTCAAGAGAAATTTATTTTGTAGAAGTTGAACTTTGTATTTTTATTAATTTTGTGGAAAGTGAGTACAATCTCTGATACATAATATTTTGATGCTTTCAAAATAAACTATCTTTAAGCTAGTTGATATTCTTGAATGATCGGCCTTTGGGCTTGATAATCTTCTTGGATGATCGGCCTTTGGGCTTGATGATCTTCTTGGATGATCGGCCTTTGCACTTATTGATCTTATTGGATGATCGACCTTTGGACTTGTTGATCTTCTTGGACGATCGACCTTTGGGCTTGATGACCTTCTTAGACGATCAACCTTTGGGCTTGTTGATCTTAGATGATTAGTGCTCACACGAGGCTTCCGGAAAAACTTGTTTTGTGGAGTTGAACTTGAGTTGGTGTTGATGTTGATGTTGACTTGATGTGATGTGGTTCGGTCTCTAGTACTTGATCCTCTTATTCTCTCTCGGTTGAATGCATATGCTTGATGTATAGAAATGGGGCGTGTGGATGTTGTTGAGCTTCAAGTCTTGGAAGAATGTTTGTATCTTCAAAGGACTTCAGTCTTCAGAATGCTTGTATCTTCAAAGGATTTCAGTCTTCAAGCGTGGTCAAAATGCTAATTGAATTTGGGCCTTATTTGACATTTGGATCAAATTAAGCCTATTTTTGGGCTCAGTTGGACTTTTAACCCAAATAATAATATCAAATTGGATCAAATTAATCTTATCTGATTCAACGGTCATGATAAAACCACGTGGCATCATCGAAATTTGTCTTCAACTTCAATTTGGGGCACATGTCACCTCCTAGTTGGTCCCAAATTTGATGGTTTGGAATTTCGTCATTAATTTAGTGAATGACATGGTAGTTTATGATTGGTCCAAAATTTGTCGTTCAATAAATGCCTCATTTTGAGATTTATGCACATATATGGGTGGATGAATCTCGAAAAATATAAAGTTGGATTCAAAATCCAAATTTATCTGTTATTGAATTTGACCTCAATTGATGTGTCAGTCAAACTATGAATTTCGTACATAAGTTTAACTCGAATTTGGGATAAAATTTGGAATATGACCAAATTTTAATTGAGATTTTACTCTGATTTGATTTGGATATGAGATAAAATTTGGGATATACTCAAATCCCAAATTTTAATAAAAGATCAATTGAGATTTCTTTTCTTATCCATAATTTATTTTGATGGAAGATAAAAACTCACGTTTGGATAACTTAAATTTGGAATGAAATTTGGAATATGACCAAATTTTAATTTGGGATGAATTTTAGATCTTTCTCACAACTTGATTTAGAAATAGGGATAAGAACTTAAATTTGGAAGAGTTTGATATAAAAGTTAGAAGATGCTCAAATTTGAATTTTACACAAATTTGAGATTTTATCTTAATTCATTTTGACCTGAGGATAAAAGTCTAAATTTGGAAGATTTAGATTTGGGATAAATTTTGGAATATATCCAAATTTCAATTTGAGATTTTATATACAGTTTAACCACAAATTGAACAATTTGATTTTGAATAAAATTTGGAAGATGAACTGCCCCAGATATTTATCAGTAAGGGTTGACAAGGGAAAATGTTTCCATTGCAACCAAAATAGGCACTAGAAAAGGAACTGCTCTAGATATTTAGCAGAGAAGAAGAAGGCCAAACAAGGTAAATATGATTTGCTTGCTTTGGAGACTTGTTTAGTGGAGAATGATGATTCTCACTGGATTATTGACTTTAGGCCACTAACCATGTTTATACTTGATTTCAGGAAATTAGTTTCTGGCGGCAGTTTGGTGTTGGTGAGATGACGATGCGAGTTGGAACCAGGCACATTGTCTCGGTTGTGGCAGTGGGAGGTCTTCGGTTAACTTTACAGAACAAATTTCTCATTTTGAATGATGTATTTGTAGTTCCCGATTTAAAGAGAAACTTAGTGTCTGTAAAGTGTTTGTTGGAATGTAAATATCAACGCTTTTTCTCTTATAATAAAGTGTTTATTACTAAGGTTGTTAGCAACAAATGACCTTCATACCATAGAGATGTTTAAAACTGGCGTAACTCAAAATAAGCGACTTAAAATTTCTCCTAAGGAAAATGCCCAACTTTGGCACCTAAGATTAGGACACATTAATCTCAATAGGATTGAGAGGTTGGTGAAGAATGGACTTCTAAGCGAGTTAGAAAAAAATTCTTTACCTGTGTGAGTCATGCCTTGAAGGAAAAATGATTAAAATGCCTTTTACTGGAAAAGGTCATAGGGCTAAAGAGCCTCTAGATCTAGTGTATTTAGACCTTTGTATTGGGGTTGATGCCCTAAAGTCTCGTGTCCAGTAGTTTGTAAACAGTATATATGAACACCTGTGATTGTTAATATATGATATTTACTTCACATCTTGTTGTTTTGCTCATTTACGTGTTTTATTTGCTTTAACACAAACCAATAAACATAAAATCCCTGGTTATCTGTATATGACTCAAGCATGTATGTGGTGACATACAAGTGGATCATGTCTTGAGTGATAACCAAAATGGGTTGTAGTATATAGATATAGGAGGGAAACCTTATCCTGGTAATGCTATGGACGCGGCCCACTTTGTGGAATGGTCACAAGTGTTGTGACTTGCCACAAATAATCTGATCTTGATCATTCATGTTGGGGACATGTGAGCAGGGGCGTCCTATACAAAGAGTTTTTATAAGACCTGACCACGAAGTGCTAATGTCTCGTTGTATAACACCGTTCATGATAGAGGCTTCACTTCACTAGGATGACCTTAGGTAACATGACTTCAATCCTGAGTGGGAACTCCTGCCATTGAGGGCGTACCTTTGATTTGTGGTGGCTGTTAGGTTCAATTCCAAGAGTTGGTTCTGCCTAATGGTTGAGAATGTCTCATCCCAGTGAAGGGGCAATTGATCACCCCACCGGTGGCATTTGTCCTGACTCACTGGGGCATATTGCAAAATAGAAGTCTATAACTTAGGGTACTTAAAACTATTTTGCAAAACTAATTGGTTTAAAAGTGGTTTAGCAAAATCTAATCAAGATTTGTTCGTATTTTCAGCAACTTTTTCAAATGGCTACAGCCACCTTAAAAATTGACTGGCAACATTTTTTCAACATGGAAACACATGATCACGACGATCCTAATCATCGAGGATCTCATGTTCACTCTCACGGAGGCTTGTCCTCCTATTCCAGCTCCAAATGCTACTCGAAATGTTCGGGAGGTATACGAGCGATGGACAAGGGCAAATGAGAAAGCCCGAGCCTATATCTTGGCAAGTCTTTCTGACATCTTGGCCAAGAAGCATGAGCCTATGGTCTCAGCTCGTGAGATCATGGAGTCCCTACGGGGGATGTTTGGACAATCGTCTGAACAGCTTATGCATGACGCTCTTAAATATATATTCAACTCCAAAATGCAAGAAGGCACCTCTGTTCATGAACATGTGCTAAACATGATGGTCCACTTCCATGTGGCGGAGTTGAATGGGTCTACCATTGATGAGGGCAGCCAGGTTAGCATAACCCTGCATTCTTTGCCGGAGAGCTTCCTGCACTTTGTTAGTAATGTGAATCTTAACAAAGTGAAATATAACCTTACAACTCTCCTCAACGAGTTGCAGACATACCAATCTTTACTGAAAAGTAAGGAGAGGCAGAAGGGTGAGGCAAATGTTGCTTCATCCTCAAGGACATTCCATAGAGGTTCGACCTCGGGAACGAAGTCTGCACCTTCTACTTCTAACTCTGCAAAGGGGAAGAAGAAGAATGGTGGTAAGGGAAAAGGAAAGGCACCTGCTAACCCACCGCCTGTCACCCCGAGGAGGCGTCCACCGGTTGCTAAGGGAAAGTATTTCCATTGTAACCAAGATGGACATTGGATGAGGAACTGTCCTCGGTATCTGAAGGAGAAGAAAGCAGCCAAGGCGGATAAAGGTAAATATAATTTACTTGTACTCGAAACTTGTTTAGTGAAGAATGTTGATTCTGCCTGGATAATTGATTCAGGCGCCACTAACCATGTTTGTTCTTCTTTTCATAGGATTAGATCCTGGCGACACCTGTGTTGGCTTTTTGGCCCTTAATCTCAAATTAATTAATTTTAATTAATTAATTAATCAATGTTTTGATGATAACAAACTCAATTTTTAATTACTGAAAATATTAGAGAGCATGTGCAAAATGATAATATTACTCTTGAATTTGTAGGCTCTAATAATCAATTAGCGGATATTTTTACCAAGTCTTTGAAGAAAACTTTTGCAAAAATAAGTTTGAACTCGGTATTATTCGTTGTGATGCCTCTTGATTTTATAATTTTAATTGTTAAATCTTTTAGAAGGCATTTTGATAGGGGGAGATATGGAAAGCATGTGTTAATATTCTTAGGGGGAGTTGTACTAAATTTATGTTCATGTTTTTAAGGGAAACATTGATGTAGTTCTAAATTTTTTTTAATTATTCTTTTTTATGATTCCAAAGGAGGAGAAGTTTAAGAAAAATATGCTATAAATTTGATATGATTTTGATTGTATTAATTAGAGGGAGAATTTATTTTTTTGAGTGAATTTCAAGAATGATCGTTATGGTGATATGTTGAATTTTATTATGTGCTACATATGGTTTACATGTATTTCAAGCTATTTTTCTTGAATGGTTTGTCATCATCAAAAATGGGGAGATTGTTAGCTTTTTGGCTCTTAATCTCAAATTAACGAATTAATCAATATTTTGATGATAACAAACTCAAATTTTAATTACTGAAAATATTAGTGTTTTTAGCGAGCTCGGAACAACGATTCCAACACCTCTTGAATCACTCAAATCAGAGCTAAAATGAAGACGATATGATCGAAACAAGTCTATAGAGAAAATATCGTGGTGGATGATGTGGCATAACCAGACCATTTGCATGTAGACATGTGGCAACATATTGGTTGAATGGTGGATCATTAAGAGATTAACATATGATGAACTTTTGATTTTTGGATTGATTTAAAATAAAAAAATTAAAATAAATTTAAAAGGAAAATAAATTTAATATTATTTTTTGTTTGTGTCTAACAGCTAGTTTTTTTTACACATGGTATGTTTTTTATTTTTGGTTGACTTTAAAGAGAATGAATTTAAAAATAAAATGAATTAAAAGGAATGAATTTAATATTATTTTATGTTTGTGTCTAACGACTAGTTTTTGACACATGGTATGTTTTTTATTTTTTGGATTAATTTTAAAAAGAAAATGAATTTCAAAAGAAAAGGAATTTAATATTATATTTTGTTTGTATCTAACGACTAGTTTAGTTTAAAATCCCCACCATTGATTTTTCTTTTCCAAAATCCAATGGTCCAAATTAATTGTGGTTTCTAAAAAATTTTCCATCTCTATATAAACCATCTTCCTCCACAAATTTTAAACCAACAAATTTTACATTTCATAATTCTCCAAAACTCAAAAGTTTCATTGTTGCTCTCTATAAGTTCCGCATTTTTTTTCTTTTCATCTTATTCTTGAGAGTGTGTTATTGTATTGTAAGGATAAACTTATTGAGTGCTTAAACTTGTAAATCCACTCCAGTGAGAGTTGTATTGTGTTCTTCAAAAATTCCAACATTCGTAACGATTTGATCCTAAACCGTGGAAAGGATCGGGTTTGCTCTTGAACCCGTAAAAGGAGCGGTGGTGTAACGGTTGGGCTCTAATCCGTGGAAAGAGTTGGAAAAATTTTATTTAAATTCCCAAGAGGTGCTTGGGGAGTGGAGTAGGTCGAGTTTGACTGAACCACTATAAAAATTATGGTGTCTTCTTCTTTAACTCTTTTCTTTTTATTTTTGCAATTAATTTAAGCAATTTATTGTATGTTTTAGTTTATTTTTATTTATTTGCTAAAATTTGATAGAATTAAATTATCACATTTTTGTCATCTTATTTATTGCATAAATTGAATTTTTCTTATTATTTATAAAAAGTATATTAATTAGTTTAATTAGGTTAATTAAAAAAAAAAAAAAAAGTTTAATTAAACCCTATTCACCCCCCCTTTAGGGTTGCCATGGTCACTGGACCGCAGTGAAGAACATCCTTAAGTATCTTCGGAGAACGAGGGACTACATGCTCGTGTATGGTTCTAGGGATTTGATCCTTACAGGATACACGGATTCTGACTTTTAGACTGATAAGGATTCTCGCAAGTCCTCGCCAGGGCCAGTCTTCACTCTTAACGGAGGAGCTGTAGTGTGGCGAAGCACTAAGCAGGGGTGCATCACCGACTCCACTATGGAGGCAGAGTATGTAGCGGCTTGCAAAGCTGTTAAGGCGGCGGTCTGGCTCAGGAAGTTCCTGACAGACCTGGAAGTTGTTCCAAATATGTTTAGACCCATTACCATCTATTGTGATAATAGTGGGGCAATGGCGAAATCCGAGGAGCCAAGGAGTCACCGGCGCGGTAAACACATATAGCGGAAGTATCATCTGATCCGCGAGATAGTGCATCGAGGGGACGTGATTGTCTCGCAGATCACTTCGGAGCACAATGTTGCTGACCCATTTACGAAGGCTCTCACGGATATAGTGTTTGAGGGTCACCTACGGGGCATGGGTCTACAAGATCCCCGGCAGCTGAACTAGGGCAAGTGGGAGATTTTATTGTACTGAGCTTTTATGCCCTAGTTTATTGTTTTGTACTAAGTTTTTTACACACCCCACTTCGCTTTAGGACAAGTGGGAGATTGTTAGGGTTGATGCCCTAAAGTCTCGTGTCCTATAGTTTGTAAACAGTATATACGAACACCTGTGATTGTTATATATGATATTTACTTCACATCTTGTTGTTTTGCTCATTTACGTGGTTATCTGTATGTGACTCAAGCATATATGTGGTGACATACAAGTGGATCATGTCTTGATTGATAACCAAAATGTTATGTAGTATATGGATATAGGAGGAAAACCTTATCCTGGTAATGCTACGGACACGATCCGCTTTGTGGAATGGTCATAAGTGTTGTGACTTGCCACTGATAATCTGATCCTAATCATTCTTGTTGGGGACATGTGAGCAGGGGCGTCTTATACAAAGAGTTTGTATAAGACCAGATCACGAAGTGCTAATGTCTTGTAATATAGCATTGTTCATGAAAGAGACTTCACTTCACTAGGATGACCATAGGTAACATGACCTCAATCTTGAGTGAGTTGGGAACTCCTGCCATTGAGGGCGGTCCTTTGATTCGTATGGTTACGAGTGGCTAAGTCGCCGATTCAAACCTACCTTTTTGGGGATACATCTGATTTGGGAGTTGGGAACTCAACTACACAAGATAGAATTCACTCATTCCCCGAGGCAAGGGTAAGTAGATAGATGGCTTCCTTAAGGGCTGATTCCGAGGCTTGAACAATGTGGCGCCACACACCTTCTCCTGGCTTGAGAGGTATTCACACATAGTTGGACTATGTTGTATTGTTCATTAGAGGAATTAGTGGTACTTAAGGAGTGAGATGTAACTACAGGGGCAAAACGGTAAATTAGACCAGCTGTACTTACGAACATCTGTAAAGGGTCATCGTACTCATGATTGGTTATATCCAATGGACACAAAAATATATCTGTGGTGAGAAGAGTTCAGCTGTTGGTCTTTAGTGGAATCACTGACAGTTAACGGATGGTGAATCTCATGGCTAAAGAGTTTAGTCAGCTACTCACATATCGTTGGAGCTTCGAGCTACAGGTCCATTAGGTCACCTGGGTAGCTTGGATAAAATCGAGAACCAGTGTTTGGGTTAATTTGAAATGTTCAAATTGACAAGAGGAAGTATAATTATATATGATATAATTGGAATGGTTAATTATATATGATATAATTGGCTAAATGTATGAGATACATTATTTTGGAGGAAATTAGATATAAATAAGATTTATATCAAGTAGAGGAAAAATACTATAGTAGATATATGATATCCAACTATAGGATATAAAGATAATATGATTATATTTATTAAATAAATGAATTGATTAATTATTTAATAATTAACCAATTTTTTTCACGTATGAACGTGGGAACGTGGGGGCTACGAAGGTTAAGGTAACCGGCGGGTTATAGATTGAAATTCGTGTTCATTTTTGGAATTTTTTTTTTTCATTCGTGCAATTCGAAATCCCGCGCCCCAAAAGAAACCGTGAAAGATCGATTGCCGAGAGCCTATATGATAGATTCTCTTTCGTCTAAACGATCGTCTGGTTCACGTGTTCCCTAAACAATTGTATACCACTTTCCTAAACGATCGTCCAATTTTTCCTAAACGATCGTGTAGTTTTACTATACGATAAGCATCCCCGCTATACGATAGCAGAGTTCTTCTCATACGCGCTTTTCGTCTACACAATACCCTTTCCTCCGTCCTCTACCAAACTCACCAGAGCCCATACTTTAGTGTATCAGAAAGGAGAAATCGAACCCTGTTGGACATGGTTCGGTCTATGATGAGTTACGTTTCCTTACCTGACTCCCCATATGATGAGTTTCAGTAAGTATATGAGGTACATCTTGTTTGTTTTTGGATATTGGGTTTGTTCCATTGTTGCCTGTTCCACTTTCTATCGTGTGGTGCGTTAGGAGTGCTTAAAGTAAAACAGATTGAAAAAATAAATTCTTCAAGTATGAGTGTTGTATTGTGCCTTGATGCGTCCAAATATGTGCAATGCGTCGGGATGTTAGAGTTATACACAGAGCACACAACTCCTTAAAATGGCGTTCAAGTTTTCCTAGATTAAACCAAGTATAAATCTAATCTAGGTTCCTAGCAAGTCCAAGGTCGAACACAGGGATTCAGTTCACTAAACACAGAGAATGCGTTGTACTTGCAGTAGGGGTTTTCCTAAATAAATGCAAAAGATGTGTTATTTACACTAACATGCTATGCCTATGCAATGTGATACAAAAGAGCTTAGTGGAAAATGATGGTTCATGTGAGAATGGAATTTTTGTAAGTGGACGTGCCGGTTAAAGATACTTGTACACAACTTATGTAGTGTGGATGAAATGGGATGGTTTGCTTATCTTTCTGTTCAGCGTTAGACTCCATTCAACATTTCTCAATGCAAATGACATACAAGTTTATCTCTAGGTTATATGTGTCTAACTTAGAATGCAAGAAACACCAGTAAGTCTATCTCTAGCTGTAGTAGGCGTTCTGTTTCATGCGACTTAGCTATTCTTTCAAATAACTAAGTTAAATATGCTTTCACCAAGTTGTCAAGTTGGGTTAGGCGTTGAAACAGGATTATGCATGAAGTACTAATGCTTTCAACATAAACAGAAGACAAACAGTAGCAAAAATGATGATCAAATATATGAACTTTGTAAAGGATCAATAATTCTTTACAAAGAATTATATTCAATCAAAATGATATCAAAATGATATTAAGAGAGAGAATGAGTCAAGCCAAAGAATACAATCTCTTGTAGCTCTTTGGTTCAATCTTGTTGTGTACAATCACTTTAAAGGGCCGAGGATAGAGTATATTTCTCAAGAATAACTTTCTCCACTCCCTGGCCAGCGGTGGTGATGGGTCTCAGTTCCTTCGATCGTCTTACACCTCGGCACAGCTTGTATAGCTAAAACTAAGTCTAAAAATTTACAGAGAGTATGGAGTTTCTAATTCTTTAATTCTTGAGGGTCTTCAAGTATTTATAAGCGCTGGTCTCGTCCACTTGGAGGATGGGCTGCATTTAAATCCATGCCCTGGTCAGCATTAAATTTCATGTCCTAGTTGGCCACCTAACCTCTTGGAAGCTTTCTAGACACCGCCTGTTGCAGGTGCCCATGCTTGCAATGGTGATGTGACACAATCAGCCCAGAGTAACGAATCTTCTATGCGTTGAATTCCCTCCGACGCATGGTTCATGCATTAGCGCGTTTCCTGCGGCACTTGTCTAATGCGTTGTTGTCAGTTCTTGCGTTGAAATCCTGCAAAGTAGTGCATTAGCGTCGTGATAATCAGTGATAAAACTTCTTTTACATGAATTGCTATTGTTCAAGTAAATCCATGCGTTTCTATTAAAAATGAGGAGAATTTATCATTAAAAACCCTAATTGTTCCAACTTATGAGCAAAGATAACTTGTATTTTTACAAGTTATCATTGCCCACAATATATTGGTTAGTGTTCGTGGTTTTGCTTGAAGATTTTTGAACACTCAATAAGTTTTGACATTAACTTAGTAATACCTGTCACTTTTTTGTGTTAGATTGAAGTGTTGGAAGCAGTTGAGTTGCTGTCCAATAGGTTTACGACCGATCTTGGCAAGGTTTGGTAAGTGTTGAGGTTAGTATTAATAATTATTTGTTATTTTTGGAGGAGAAATTTCGAACCAATCACGGATTGCCACATCATTTATTTAATTAACGACGAAATGCCAAAATCAAAAAATTTGGTACTAGTTAAGAGTCGACGTGGGTCCCAAATTGGAATTGAAGACGGATTCTGATGATGTCACATGTTCCCTGTTGGGTTTTATGTCCTAAAAACTCGCAGTTTGTAAAATGATAATCATTTTCTAAATGTCAATAAACTTATTATTGATTCTGTAAATTGTATACATAAAAGTCTAAATCCAATGAACGAAGACCCATGAATATTACATGAGTACTTGAACTTTATGTGGAGACATAAGAGTGGATTAGGTTCGAGTAAATAGTCAAAATAATCTATAATAAATGAATAAGATTGGGTACCTTATTCTGGTAACACTATTGGATGCGGCCTACTCTGTTACAAAGAGTTGTAAAGTGCTACATACGAAATGATCCTAATTCGTACATGTTATGACATGAAGAGTAGGAGCGTCCTATGCAATGAGTATGCAAGAACAAACCAAGAAATAAGTCACTCTTACTTTATAACGTTGTTTATTGTTTAAGACTGACTATTTCATTTAGATGACCTAAGTAACTTAATCTTAATCCTAAGCTAACTATGAATTCCTGTTTATTTGGGATTATCCTTAGATTTGCATAGGTGAGGGGGCTCAATAAGCCTCCCATTTCAAGGGTAAGACCTAATAGATAGCCAGGGACATAGGATGCAAAACGGAGTTCACGCATACCCGATTTAAGGATAAGAGAAAGGTTGTTCTCTCAAGTATTGAATCCAGGTCTTGAACAAGGGGCCCCACCCTCTCACCAGGCTGAGAGAGTTTTGGTTTAGTGATTGGATCACAAACCAGTTGTTGATTAGAGGATTAGTAGGAACTTGAGGAACAAGACGTAATCTCGAGGGTAAAACATATATTTGAGCCAGCCGTTATTACGAACAACCTGTGAAGGGTCGACTTACTAATTATGGTTAAATCATGTGGACATAATATATCTACAGTGAGGGGAAGTGCAACTATGGACTTTAGTGGAATGACCCATTAGTTAACGAATGGGGGTTAATTTGGTCTAATGAGTTTAGCCAATTAATCTCGGATCGTTGGAGCTCATGATCTATAGGTCCGCGAGGTCCCTCTACTAGCTCGTAAATGGATTAGCTCTAGAATAGCGTGATAAGTTAATTTGAAACATTCACATTAGAACTAAGGAATTAGTAATTATATGAGATATAATTACTGTTTAATTTTAGAATTAAATGGAATAGGAGAATTTGTATTTAAATATGATTTAAATATATATAAAAATGGATATATGTAAATATTAATTTAATATTTGATATTTAATTAATTAGTATTATTTAAAAATTAATTTATGAAATTAATAAAATTTTTCAGTTTTAAAATCAAAATTGATTTTGAAATCGTGTTGATGGAAATTGAAAAGTTGGTAAAATGCACAAATGGAAAAACAAGCTTTTCCATTATCCATCTTCTACTTGCTCACACAAGATGCATCACCATCGCCTTTAATTACTCCAAGCATGAGCTACAACTCATGCAGCCCTCTTCCTTACATGATGATCTGCAATATATTGAAGAGATTGGAGTGAATTCTAGGGATGCAATGAAGAGAATTTTAGTTGAAAATTCGTGGTGAAGAAAGTGTTCTTCTTTAAGATTGCTGCTGTAAGCACTTCTAAAAAATTCCCTTGATTTAAGCTTTTTTTTGAGTCCCACAACTCAATCTAGAGTACCAAGAGAATAGTGGGGAAGATCTTGA
Source organism: Benincasa hispida (assembly GCF_027475165.1). Lineage (NCBI taxonomy): Eukaryota > Viridiplantae > Streptophyta > Magnoliopsida > Cucurbitales > Cucurbitaceae > Benincasa > Benincasa hispida. Next base: position 3,720,340 of record NC_143481.1, read on the forward strand.
GGTGGTCTGCAACGAGATTTGGAGAAGATTGCAGCTGGAGATTGAGCCTTGAAGAAGTTCTACAAAGGTATGTCATGAAACCCACTTGTTTCTGCAAAAGCATGTTTTATATTTTGCTAAAATTAGTGAATTAGAGTGCTTAATGATCCTTGTTACTTCCGCCGTTGTTGATACAATCCTACAATTGGTATCAGAGAATCATATAAGCATTCAATTCGGTTTAATTTTGGTGTGGTGGGTGTTTTTCATGAGATATATGAAATTGATGCACTAATATGGTTTTTTTTAGTTTTGACATTTAATTTATCTTTGATTTCTCATTTAAATTTGTAATTGGCTCTTGTTTAATGAGCTTATATGTATTTTCAAATGTCTGTAATTTATTTGGAGTCATTAGAGTTGAAATTAAGTTGTAATTAAAGAAACAAGTGAAGATGGTCGAGTTGTTGTTCCAGTTTTTCAGCTTCTTCTCAAAATCATCATTGAGGTTCAGTTGCTAAACGATCATCTGGTTCCAGGCATTACACGATGTGAAGAAAAGCTAGACGATCGTATAGCTATGAGTGTTGGTCGTTGTGATGTTGAACGCTAAACGATCGTGTACCTATGGGAGCTAAACGATGTGTTGAAATACTATACATGTTGGGGTTTGTGCCTTAAAGTCTCGTGTCCTGTAGTTTGTAAACAACTTTGTACGAACACTTGTGATGTATAATATAAATGATATTTACTTCACTACTTGACTTTACACATTTAGATGTTTTTTTATTTTACCCCAAAGTAATAAACTTATCCCTGGTTATCTTTATATAACTTAAGCATGTATGTAGTGACATACAAGTAGATCATGTCTTAAGTGACAACAAAAATAGTCTATAGTATATGGATATAGGAGGGAAACCTTAACCTGGTAACATTACAGACGCGGCCCGCTTTATAGAATTGTTACAATGTTGTGACTTGTCACAGTTGGTCTGATCCTGATCATTCGTGTAATGGACATGTGAGCGAGGGCATCCTATACAAAGAGTTTGTATAAGACTTGACCTCGAAGTGTTAATGTCTTGTCATATAACACCGTTCATGACTGAGACTTCACTTCACAAGGATGACCATAGGTAACATGACCTCAATCCTAAGTGAGTTGGGAACTCCTGCCATTGAGGGTGGTCCTTTGATTTGCATGGGTGCGAGTGGCCAGAACGCCGACTCAAACCTACCATTTTGAGGATTCGTTTGATTTAGGAGCCAGGAACTCAGCTTCACAAGATGGAGTTCACTCCTTCCCTAAAGTAGGGGTAAGTAGATAGATTGCTCTCTTAAGGGCTGATCTAGGGGCTTGAACGATGTGGCGCTACGTGTAACGGTCATGCTTGTCCAGGGCCTGTTGCCCATGGTCGCATGCCCAATCCAACCCCCTTCTAGCATACTTTCATTTTCCTGTATTGTATTAGCTTAGTTAGCTTGCTTTCTTTACATCTTCATTGTAAGTGACCACTCGCCCTTTTGCATATGCAAGGGCGCCAGTTGGCTTTTTGTTCAGAATGCACTATATGGGGATAAGACTAACCATCACTTCCTTATACCCGGAGTAGTACTCTATAAAGCCGTTGTTGTTGCTTATTTCTTTCTAGTCTACTACAATCTTTCTTTCTTTATTCACACTCACAAAACTTCTTACGAAAACCTTTTCTCTAAACCCGTTTTCTAAAATCGTTTTCCTTAAAACGGGGGTGGAGGTTGCAAGAGGCACTCGGTGTGCCATCGGCAGTCCGTATTCGAGTTGGCTGGCTTGTTCGTGAACGGGAACAAGTGCCGCACAATCGCTAAGAGAAGCTTCCGAAAGAGCGATTGTGACAGTTGGTATCAGAGCCAGGTTGGCTTATAGAGGGAAGATCAGTGATCATGTCGGCGACGAAGAACCTGAACAAGTCCCATGTGGACAGATTGGTAGAGAGGGAAGAACAAATGCTCTACCTGAGAGAGGTCGCAGATAATGTCCGTTTCCTTGAGACTCGGCTACAAGAAGTTGCCGAGAAAGCCGATGGAATTGATGCGGTGGTAGGCCGCCTAGACTGATTACCCGTCAGAGAATTGATGATGAGGGTAGAGACCCTCGAGACCAAAACAGTACGGTCCGGCAGCTTTGAACGAGGCGATAGCTCCTCGGGCTCTGTTGCCCACATAGAGGAGCGTGTCGAAGAGCTAGACAGCTCCCAAAAAGCAATACTTCAGATGGTAACCGATTTATCTGAAGACTTTCGATCGGCCCTGGATGTCGTCAGAGCCGAGATAGCGGATGTGAGTGCTAGGGTGAATCTCACCATCCAAGCGGTAGGGAACCAAGCCCCACTTGGGGGAGCAATGGCAGTGAGCAGAATAAAAATCCCAGAACCGAAACCCTTCTGTGGAGTGCGAGAAGCGAAAGCCCTAGAAAATTTTATCTTCGACCTTGAGCAATACTTCAAGGCGACGAACACAGTGACTGAAGAGTCGAAAGTCACACTAGCAACGATGCATCTAGCTGAAGATGCGAAACTGTGGTGGAGATCACGATTTACAGACATACAGGAAGGACGTTGCACTATTGATACTTGGGATAGATTGAAACAAGAACTTCGTTCGCAGTTCTTCCCTGAAAATGTCGAGATCTTGGCTTGACGAAAACTCCGAGAGCTAAAGAAAACAGGTAACATCAGGGACTACGTAAAACAGTTTGCAGGACTCATGTTGGACATACGAGATATGTCTGAAAAAGACAAGGTCTTTTGCTTTGTGGAAGGGCTGAAACCGTGGGCGAAATCAAAACTATATGAACAAAGAGTACAAGATCTCCCCTCTGCCTATGCGGCAGCTGAACGGCTATACGACCTTAGCACTGACTCACAGGATGTGAGGAAGCAATCAACTTCCTCAAATGGGGGAAACAGAAACAGCCGTTCCAGTCCTCCCAGACCTGAGGGAGGAGACAAGAACACAGGGGGGGACCGTAAATTATCCCAACCAAGATCAGGAAATAACTGGCGGGGGCCGCCACAACAGCATAACAATTACAATCGCCCCCTGTCTTGTTTCATATGTAGAGGGCCACACAGGGCGGGCGAATGTCCAAATCGAACCGCGTTCAATGCTTTTCAAGCCACATTAGCCTCTACCTCCGAAGACAAGGCTGAACTGGAGGAGACAGTAACCGAGCCAGCGGCAGAAATTGAGAATCCCAGGATGGGGGCATTGAAATTCCTATCTGCACTCCAGAAGAATATGGGAAAGGCGACGGAGCCACTATAGAAAGGTCTCATGTATGTGGACGCTTGGGTCAACCAAAGATCGGCCAAAACCACTATGGTCGACTCTGGGGCTACCCATAACTTCATGGCTGAAACGGAAGCTCGCCGCCTGAACTTGAATTGGGAAAGAGATGCAAGGAAGATGAAAGCTGTGAATTTCGCAGCCCTACCGATTACGGGGATAGCGAAGAGAACTCCGGTAAAGTTAGGAGACTGGAAGGGCTTCGTTGACTTCGTGATTGTCAAGATGGATGATTTCGATGTGGTACTGGGGATGGAATTCCTACTTGAACATAAAGTCATACCAGTGCCCCTCGCCAAATGCTTAGTCATTACCGGATCTACACCGACCGTAGTCCAAGCCAGTATCAAGCGGCCAAATGGGGTGAGAATGATCTCAGCCCTCCAATTGAAGAGGGGCCTGGCCCACGACGAACCTACGTTCATGGCCATCCCGATAGAATCAGTTGAGTCCACTGAAGAGGAGATCCCCCAAGACGTTCTATTTGTCTTGGAAGAGTATCGGGACGTCATGCCGAAAAGCTTGCCCAAGTCCTTACCCCCACGAAGGGGGATTGACCATGAGAGTGAGTTGTTGCCAGGGGCAAAGCCGCCTGCCAAGAATGCATATCGGATGGCCCCGCCAGAATTGGCTGAGCTTCGAAAACAGTTAGACGAGTTGTTAGATGTGGCTCAGTTCAGCTTCAATTGCCAGCAGAGTTCCGCGACCGGAAAAACGCCCTTCGAAGTGGTGTGCGGCAGACAGCCACTCATGCCACACTTGGTGGACCACCCTTATGCAGGCAAAAGTCCTCAGGCACATAACTTCACTAAAGAGTGGAGCAAAACCTCTGAGATAGCTCGCGCCTACCTAGAAAGAGCATCGAGGAGGATGAAGAAGTGGGCTGGTAAGAAGCGGAGGGCCCTTAAGTTTCAAGCTGGGGACAAGGTCCTGATCAAGCCACGACCGAAACAGTTTCGTTTCCGAGGCCAGAGAGACCAACGGCTAGTAAGGAAATATGAAGGTCCAATGGAGGTAATTGAGAAGGTCGGGAGAACCTCATATAGGGTTCAGTTACCCTCATGGATGAAGATTCATCCTGTCATCCATGTGAGTATCCTGAAGCCCTATCACCCCGATCCCGTGGATGAACAGTGAAACATGCTAAGGCGCCCACCGGTCACGATGAAGAGTTCTGCTGAGAAAAAAGTTGCACAAATCCTAGATAAACGTACGCGCCGTATTGGAAGACCCAGACGAGAACTGACAGAGTTCTTAGTGAAATGGAAGGATTTCCCCGATGAAGAGATCAGTTGGGAGTGGGCCGAAGATTTGAAGAATGCAGCTCCAGCCATCGCAGGTTTTGAACAAGGTCGGTTGACGGGGACGTCAACCAATTAAGTGGGGGAGAATGTAACGGTCATGCTTGTCCAGGGCCTGTTGCCCATGGCCGCATGCCCAATCCAACCCCCTTTTAGCATACTTTCATTTTCCTGTATTGTATTAGCTTAGTTAGCTTGCTTTCTTTACATCTTCATTGTAAGTGACCACTCGCCCTTTTGCATATGCAAGGGCGCCAGTTGGATTTTTGTTCAGAATGCACTATATGGGGATAAGACTAACCATCACTTCCTCATACCCGGAGTAGTACTCTATAAAGCCGTTGTTGTTGCTTATTGCTTTCTAGTCTACTACAATCTTTCTTTCTTTATTCACACTCACAAAACTTCTTACGAAAACCTTTTCTCTAAACCCGTTTTCTAAAACCGTTTTCCTTAAAACGGGGGTGGAGGTTGCAAGAGGCACTCGGTGTGCCATCGGCAGTCCGTATTCGAGTTGGCTGGCTTGTTCGTGAACGGGAACAAGTGCCGCACAATCGCTAAGAGAAGCTTCCGAAAGAGCGATTGTGACACTACGCACCTTCTCATGGCCCAAGAGGTGTTCACATAGAGTAGGACTATGTTGTATTTTTCATTGGACGGATCAATGGTACTTAAGGAGAGTTCAACTGTCGATATTTAGTGGTAATTACGAGCATTTTGAATGGTCATCGTACTGATGATTAGTTATATCCAATGGACATAGAAATATATCTATGGCAAGAAGAGTTTAACTGTTGGTCTTTAGTGGAATGTCTGGCAGTTAACGGATGGTAGATATCGTGACTAAAGAATTTAGTCAGCTATTCACGTATCGTTGGAGCTTCGAGCCATAGGTCCATAAGGTCTCCTTGGTAGCTTGGATACAAGTTGAGAGTTAGTTTTTGGGTCAGTTTGAAATGTTCAAATTGACAAAAGGGAGTTCGACTATATATGATATAATTAAACGAGTTAATTAAATATGATATAATTAACTTTATGTATGAGATACACTAATTTGGAGGAAATTGGATATAAATATGATTTATATCTAGTAGAGGAAAATATTGTTATTAATATATGATATTAATTTATATGTTATGAATGTGATAAGATCAGATTCATTGAACGATTATGAAGGAAATGGGACGGCGTCTCTTCTGTTAGAAAATAACGAATGAGTGTATTATAAATAGTTGACGATGTGCAGGAGTCATACGCGCGGACATTGTGAAAAAAATAGTGTCATCATTTAGAAAATCAGTGCTTATACGATAGTGACTGAACGATCGCTTACATATACGATATTGCTAAGCGATTACTTACCAATTACACCATCGCGCACTATTAACTAAACGATCGTTTACCTTTTCCTAAGCGATCGTTTAGCTCCCGATATTTACTAAATGATCATATAGACGATCGCTTAGTTTTTCCTACGCGATCGTTTGGACGGTCACTCACTCTTTTCCTACACGGTCATTTAGACAATCGCTTACTTTTTCCTACACGATCGTATACTTCACCTAAACGATCAAGCATCTAGTCTATGCGATAGACGACCTCATCTCGCACTTGCTTGATCGTTGTGTACGGTCTCTCTTCCTTCTTCCCTCTATCAAATCCGAACAAAGCCCACACTTCTATCCGAGTGGTGATTGTTTGAGGTAGACGGTTGGGTTTTAGACTCGCTGTGAAGAAGAAATCTTCATTTGGTATGATCTCTTGATCTCTTTAGCATTATGAATGCATATTAGTATGCTTGGAATGTATATGCGGTAATTCTATCACAATGAATTAGAAAAGATCCGCTTCCGCTCGTAGGTACTCTTGAATAAGAGTTCCTTTAATCGATATTATTGCACTCGGTTTTCTGATATTCCAATTCATTGCTGCAAAAGAATTGCAAATACGTTCTTGGTGGGTGCATTTCTATTAATCGTTAAATTGTTATGGATGTGCGGATTTATGGATGTTTTCATGGACGTTAGTCTCAGTTTGTTTTAATTATTTTACATTTACGGTTGTTTATGAAGGCCCCTGCGCTTTTGGGCTTTGATAATCATTATCGAGTTTGTATTTAAAGTCTATTTGAGTTTTGAGTCGTTCGTGAAAAAGATCGGAGCAAGCATTGCGGTTCTTCGAGAAAAGAGACGATCAAGGGTTGATCGCATCATGCAGAAAATGGGGTACATGATCGCTGTTGATCGCATCGTGCAAACGATGGGGTATGCAATAACTGATGATCGCATCGTGCAGGTGATGGGGTACGCGATCGTTGATGTCGCATTGTGTAGACGATCGGGTAAGTGATCAAGGGTTCATCGCATCGTGTCGACGAGCGGTTATGCGATCGTTGAGTATCGGGTCGTGTAGATGATGAGATGTTTGTGTATCGCTTAACGTGCGCACGCACTAGGCGATCGTTCAGGCCAGTAAGCTTCATCGCTTAGTAATTGACTAAACGATCACTTAGTAACGTAAGGTAAATCATTTACTTGTCACCGCGTTAAGTGATCACATAGACGATCGTTTTGGTCAGCAAGCTTCATCGCTTAGTAACTGACTAAATGATCGCTTAGTAACGCAAGGTAAATCATGTACCTGTCGCCGCGTTAAGCGGTCGCATAGACGATCATTTTGGTCACCAAGCTTCATCGCTTAGTAACTGACTAAACGATCACTTAGTAACACAAGTAAATCATTTACCTGTCGTCGCGTTAAGCGATCGCATTGACGATCAAGATTTGCAGCCTCGTTGTCGCCTACACGATTGTTTAATTTTTCTTCTATTGTCTAGTGCGCGTTGGACAATCGTCTACCTACGGCGTTTACTACACGATGGAGTCCTCCCGATGATTTAAGACCCAGTTTGCCTGTGAACCGGTTTGCTCGATGAAAAATGTAATAGATAGGGTTATTTCATTCCGATTTTTGTAAAGGCTCATCTCGGTCCATTAATCCTTTATTTATTATATGCAATTATGTTTTTAATATGTCATATGGTTTGCACATTTAGTAAATCCCACCTTAGGTTATGTATTGGTCATGCATCATCTCTTTATTGTAATTGTTATAATTTAGAGAAGCATGTTTTAATTTACATAAGTGCATGGTCATGCATCATATAATATAAGGGTTATATTTATGTATGCTTTATTTTTTTCAACGTTATATTTATAAGCGTTATAAATACTTCATTATGTGGGATGAGTGTTTTAGTTGTTTATTTTATAAATGGTTATAAAATGAAATTAGAACTAAAATAATTAGTAAAAGATTAATATGTGGCAAGTCTATCTATAGTAGACCTTTTTTCGAAGGCAGGTTCTGTCTAGGCTGGGGTATTTAAGGTGACGGCAACGGAACACCACTACCTGGAAAGGTACTTTAGATAGATTTGATGCATGCATGCAAGTTAGGGACAACCAATTAAAATGTTTAATGTGACTACTTGGATTTATTATTTTTTTTCAAAGACAAAAGTTGTTTTTGAGCAAACTTAATAAATGACTTAGATCATCATCAGTAGTCGGATTGTCTAGGATAATAAACCCCTAGGTAGAAAATTCAGTGGGAGGTTCTTGGGGCATTTGATGCTTCATTTTCACCTTTCACGTTTCTCCCTCATATTCCACACCATGAGATCTACCCTCGTCCTCGAGGCACCTTTGGCGTGTCCCCCTAACGAATGGTGTTTGGGTAGGTCAATATCAAGATGGATGGAGAGAATGTTCATAGTAAGTGCAAGTGGGAAGTACGACAGCATATCCCTTGGTCTCCCTCATTGGATTGAATAAAGTTTCTGCTCATCGCCTCGTGGCACCCTGGGTGTGTCCCCTTATAAGATGGTTGTTTTGTGCATTTCTTTATTTGATCTCCTGTAAGAGGATAAGGTTACTTAGTCTCTTATCCTAATCTACTTTTTTCCCTATGGTGAGCGCATTAGGGCGGGACTCTGGGGCCGAAAACGAGGGGTTACACTTATGCAGGATTATTAAGGGTTAACTATTCTTGACCGAAAAAATGGTTGCTATTGGGTTTAGTTTCAAGAGTTGGTTCTGCCTAATGGTTAAGAATGTCTCATCCCAGTGAAGAGACATCCGATCATTCCACCTGTGACATTTGTCCTGCCTCGCTAGGGCATCATTGCAAACTAGAAGTCTTTTAACTTAGGGTACTTGGAATTTGTTTTGCTAAAACTAATTGGTTAATTTAAAAATGTGTTTTTTTGCAGTCTTATAAAAGGTTATTCATTTTTTTCAGCAACGTTTTTTCAATAGCTTCAGCCACTATCAATTTACTTAGCGTCGAAAAACTAAATGGCCTAGACTATTCAAGTTGGAAACATATGCTCACAACGATACTCATCATTGAGGATTTGAATTTTGTTCTTATGGAGGAATGTCCTTCTATTCCACATCAGGACGACAAACGAGGGTTGGACATGGACAAACGAGAAGCTCCGAGCCTATATTCTGGCCTGTCTTAGTGACGTGTTGGCCAAGAAACACGAGTCTAGGGTCGCAGCTCGTGAGATCATGGAGTCCCTATGGAGAATGTTTAGATAGTCGTCTAGACAGCTCAAACATGAGGCTCTGAAACATATCTTCAGCTCCAAAATGGAGGAAGGCACCACTGTTTATGAACACGTGCTGAAATGATGGTCCACTTTAATGTGCCGGAGATGAATGGGTCTAAAATCGATGAGGGCAGTCGGGTTAGCATTATTTTGCATTCATTACCGGAGAGCTTCCTTCACTTTGTTAGAAATACGATTCTTAACAACGTGGACTACTCCCTTACCACTCTCCTCTACAAGTTGAAGACTTACCAATCCTTGCTGAAAAGTAAGAAGAAAAAGGGATGTGATTCAAATGTTGTCTCGTCCTCTAAAAGTTCTATCGAGGTTCGACCTCAAGAACGAATTTTGCACATTCAACTTCTAACTCTGGAAAGGGGAAGAAGAAGAAGGGTGATAAAAGAAAAGGGAATGCACCTGCTAACCCGCCACCTGTCGCCGAAAAGAAGCATCCACCGTCGATTGAAAAAGGAAAATGTTTCCACTATAACCTGGATGACACTGAAAGAGGAATTATCCTCGTATCTGAAGTAAAAGAAAGCTGCCAAGGCAAACAAAGAGGATTAGATCGGCGACAGTTGGAGGTTGGTGAGATGACATTGCGGGTAGGCACTGGGCACGTCTTCTCAATTGTGACATTGGGAGACATCCAGTTTACTTTACAGAATAGGTTTCTTATATTAAAAGATGTCTTTGTAGTTCCTGAACTAAAAAGGAATCTTATTTCTGTAAAGTGTCTGTTACAATACAATTACACTATTTCTTTTAAATTGAATAAAGCATTTATTCGTAAGGATAGTGTTGAAATTTGTATGGCTAAACTAGAAAATAACTTGTATGTACTAAGACCTTTAGCCTTAAGTTCTGTCTATAACATAGAGATGTTTAAATCAGCTGTAACTCAGTCTAAATGCCACGAGTTTCTCCAAAAGAAAATACCCGACTTTGGAACCTTTGATTAGGGCACATTTTCAGTAGGATTGAGAGATTGGTGAAGAATAACCTTCTAAGCGAGTTAGAGGAAAATTCTTTACCAGTGTGCGAATCTTGCCTTGAAGGTAAAATGACTAAACAACCTTTTATTGGAAAAGGTTATAGAGCCAAAGAACTTCTTGAATTAATACATTCTGACCTTTTTGGTCCTATGAATGTACAAACTCGAGGAGGTTATGAGTACTTTATCAGTTTTACTGATGATTACTCGAGATATGGCTATGTTTATCTTATGCAATGAAAGTTTGAATCTTTTGAAAAGTTCAAATTATTAAAGGCTGAAGTTGAGAATGCTTTGGATAGACGATTAAAAATACTTCGATCAGATCAAGGTGGAGAGTTTATGGATTCTGAGTTCCAGGACTATTTATTAGAACATGGAATCGTTTCTCAACTCTCGACACCAGGTACACTTCAGCAAAATGTTGGGCTTGATGCTCTAAAGTCTCGTGTTCTGTAGTTTGTAAACAGTTTGTACGGATGCTTGTGATATATAATATATGATATTTACTTCACTTCTTGACTTTGCACATTTAGATGTTTTATTTGCTTTACCACAAACCAATAAACTTAAAATCCCTGGTTGTCTTTATGTAACTTAAGCATGTATGTAGTGACATACAAGTGGATCATGTCTTAAGTGATAACCAAAATGGTCTGTAGTATATGGATATAGGAGGGAAACCTTATCTTGCTAATGCTATGGATGTGATCCGCTTTGTGGAATAGTTACAAGTGTTATGACTTGTCACAGATGGTCTGATCCTGATCATTTATGTAAGGGACATGCGAGCGGGGGCGTCCTATACAAAGATTTTGTATAAGATCTGAACACGAAGTGTTAATGTCTTATCATATAACCCCGTTCATGACAGAGACTTCACTTCACTAGGATGACCATAGGTAACATGACCTCAATCCTGAGTGAGTTGGGAACTCCTACCATTGGGGGCGGTCCTTTGGTTTGCTTAGGTTAGAGTGGCCAAGGCGCTGACTCAAACTTATCAATTTGAGGATTCGTCTGATTTGGGAGCTGAGAACTCAGCTACACAAGATGGAGTTCACTCATTCCCCGAAGCAGGGGTAAGTAGATAGATTGCTCCCTTAAGGGCTAATCCTGGGGCTTGAACAATGTGGCACCATACACACCTTCTCATGGCCCGAGAGGTGTTCACACATAGTAGGACTATGTTATATTGTTCATTAGAGGAATCAGTAGTACTTAAGGAATAAGATGTAACTACAGGGGCAAAATGGAAAATTGGTCCAGTTGTACTTACGAGCATCTATGAAGCGTCATCGTACTGATGATTGGTTATATCCAACTGACATAGAAATATATCTATGGTGAGAAGAGTTCAGCTGTTGGTCTTTAGTGGAATGGCTGGCAATTAACGGGTGGTGGATATCGTGGCTAAAGAGTTTAGTAAGTTATTCATGTCTCGTTGGAGCTTCGAGCCATAAGTCCATAAGGTCCCCTTGGTAGCTTGGATACAAGTTGAGAATAAGTTTTTGAGTCAATTTGAAATGTTCAAATTGTCAAGAGGAAGTTCAATTATATATGATATAATTGAACTAGTTAATTATATATATAATTTACTTTATGTATGAGATACATTAATTTGGAGGAAATTGGATATAAATATGATTTATATATAGTGGAGGAAAAATACTATGGTTAATATATGATATTAAACCATAGGACATGAATATAATGTGATTATATTTATTATTTATTAATTTGACAGTTATGGAATAATTGGCCGGCATCTCTTCTATTTCCGTAACTGATGAGTAAGATAAAGAATCGTTTTGAGATGCATAAATAGCTCACGGTGTGTTGTGATTCTAGATAGTCATCGCTTAGTAAATCAGAGTCTATACGATAGTGTTGTTTACTGAACGATCGCTTACACCCGTGTGCGCTACTTACTAAACGATCGCTTATCGTTTAGCGCCCGAGATTTACTAAACGATCGTATAGATGATCGCTTAGCTTTTCCTACACAATCGTATACTTCACCTAAACGATCAAGCATTTTGTCTATACGACAAATGAGTCTTTCTTCCACTTGTTTGATTGTTTTATACGATCTCTTTTCCTCCTCCCCTCTACCAAATCGGAACAAAGCCCACCCATTGGATTCTCACTCCCAGAATACTGAGGGCTCCGAGTGGTGGTGTCGTCCCCGTTTCCTTGTGTTCATGCGAAGCCACTCATGGTAGACGATTAGAGAGTTGCTAAACGATTACTTGCTGGTCTAGCGAGAGCGAGATTTCAAGTGAAGAAAAGTCTTTAACTAGTATGTTCTTTCGGTCTCTTATTTATTTATCCTTTAAGCATGCCGGTAATTTAGCGTTGTGAATGAATATCTATATATGTGAATGTATATGTGGAAATTCTGTCACAATGAATTGGAAATATCTACTTCCGCTCATAGATACTCTTATATAAGAGTTCCTTCACGTACATGTTATGACATAAGGAGTGGAAGCATCCTATGCAATGAGTTTGCATAAGATCGGACTAAGAAATAAGTCACTCTTACTTTATAACGTTGTTTACTGTTTAAGACTGACTATTTCATTTAGATGACCTAGATAACTCGATCTTAATCCTAAGCTGACTATGAACTCCTATTTATTTGGGATTATCCTTAGATTTGCATAGGTGAGGGTTGGCTCAACAACGCCAGCTCAATAAGCCTCCCATTTCAGGGATAAGACCTAATAGATAGCTGAGGACATAGGATGCAAGATGGAGTTCACACCTACCCGATTTAAGGATAGGAGAAAGGTTGTTCTCTCAAGTACTAAATCCAGGTCTTGAACAAGGGGCCCCACCCTCTCACAAGGCTGAGAGAGTTTTGGTTTAGTGATTGGATCACAAACCAGTTGTTCATTATAAGATCTGTAGGAACTTGAGGAACAAGACGTAATCTCGAAGGTAAAATAGATATTTGATCCAGTCGTTATTATGAATAAACTATGAAGGGTCGACTTACTAATTATAGTTAAATCATGTGGACATAATATATCTACAGTGAGGGATGTGCAACTATGGGGGTTAATTTGGTCTAATGAGTTTAGCCAATAAATCTCGGATTGTTGGAGCTCATGATCTTTAGGTCCGCGAGGTCCCCCTACTAGCTCGTAAATAGATTAGCTCTAAAATAGCATGATAAGTTAATTTGAAACGTTCAAATTAGAATTAAGGAATTAGTAATTATATGAGATATAATTACATGTTTAATTTTAGAATTAAACGGAATAGGAGAATTTACATTTAAATATGATTTAAATATATATATATATATATATATAAGGATGAATATGCGTAAATATTAATTTAATATTTGATATTAAATTAATTAGTATTACTTAAAAATTAATTTATGGAATTAATTTTATAAAATTAATAACATTTTCAGTTTTAAAATCAAAATTGATTTTGAAATCGTTTTGATGGAAATTGAAAAGTTGGTAAAATGCACAAATGGAAAAACAAGTTTTTCCATTATCCATCTTCTACTTGATCACACAAAATCCATTACCATCGTCTTCAATTACACCAAGCATGAGCTGCAACTCATGCAACCCTCTTCCTTGCATGATGGTCTGTAATATATTGAAGAGATTGGAGTGAATTCCAGGGATGCAATCAAAAGAATTTTAGTTTAAAATTCGTGGTGAAGAAAGTGTTCTTCAACAAGATTGTTACTGTGAGCACTTCTAAAAAATTTCTTTGATTTAAGCTTGTTTTGAGTCCCACAACTCAATCTAGAGTACCAAGAGAATAGTGGAGAAGATCTTGAGGTGGTCTGCAATGAGATTTGGAGAAGATTGCAGCTAGAGATTGAGCCTTGAAGAAGTTCTACAAAGGTATGTCATGAAACCCACTTGTTTTCTACAAAAGCATGCTTTATATTTTGCTAAAATTAGTCAATTAGAGTGCTTAATGATCCTTGTTGCTTCTGTTGTTGCTGATACAATCCTAATTCTCGTCACGAATGTTGGGTTGAGTAAAATTAATCTCGCCCAATTTGACGTTATAATTTGGGTAATGGTCTAGTTATGCCAAAATATGGGCTTAATTTGAGCCTAACATGTCAAAATGAGTCCAAATTCAATTAATTGGGCCCAAAGGTTAGGCCCAAGTCCAATTAATAGAGCCCAAAGGTCAAATCCAAGTCCAATTAATAGTGCCTAAGGTCAGGCCCAAATCTAATTAATTGGGCCCAAAGACCAGACCCAAGCCCATGAGGCCCATCAGAGAGCTCTATAAATAGAAGCACTCTTCTCATTTCAAGGGGCAGCAATTCTACATTCAGAGAACCCAGAGAGAATTCATCAACAAGCAGAAGACTCCCAAGACTCCTGAAGTTGCACTCCTAGAAGACAGAAGACCCTTGAAGACACAAAAACTCTTCCAGGACTTCTACTTCAAGAACGTTCGGTGCCTTTCTTCTTCAAGTCAAGCACATCCACTCAACTGAGAGGAGAATCAAGTACTAAAGATCGAACCACATCGCATCAAATCAACATCAACACCAACACCAACTCAAGTTCAACTCCACGAAATACATTTCTCCGAAAATCTCGTGTGAACAAATTGGCACACTCAGTGGACATCTCTACCTCTCATCTCTCTTTCAGCATCCAAACATGACAAATGGCACCAAAGAAGATGGCATCCAGAGCTTCCTCCACAAACAACTCTTACACGGGACCTGACACCCGCAGTTGCTCAAGGGAAGTTACGCAGGAGCAAGAGCAAATCTCCTTCATCGCACACCACATCTTGAGGCAAATGATAGAGTCCTCACAAGGCACGGTTGTCATCAAGGAGAACCCTCTGTTTGACAACTCTACTTCCACCTCCAGCAAGCCGAAAGGGGGTTCGCAGCCAGAGGTGATTTATGTCATGATGGAAGATGTAACGGCTAAAACGGCCATGGCATAAATGGAAAGGAATATCAACTTTCTGATGAAAGTCGTCGAAGAGCGAGACCATGAGATCGATGCCCTGAGAGAACAAATGCAGTCTCGAGAAGCTGCTGAATCAAACCAAGCACCTACGGTCAAAGCAACTGACAAGGAGAAGACCGTGTTATAAGAAAACCAGCTGCAACAGTTAGCTTCGGTGGTCTCTCTGTCGGTCCAACGACTATAAGACATGATCATGACCTCCATAAGGGCTCAGTACGGAGGCCTGACTTAGACTTCCTTCATGTATTCCAAGCCATACACCCAGAGGATCAACAACTTGAGAATTCCTGTAGGGTATCAACCCCCAAAGTTCCAGCAATTCGATGGAAAGGGAAACCCAAAGCAACACATCACCCACTTCGTAGAAACATGCGAGAATGCGGGAACAAGGGGAGATCGACTAGTTAAGCAGTTCGTCAAGACCATTAAAGGAAACACGTTTGACTGGTACACAAACTTAGAACCTGAGGTGATCGACAACTGGGAGCAACTTGAAAGATAATTCTTGAATCGCTTCTACAACCTTAGATGCACCGTCAACATAATGGATACCGAGCATTGACTACATCAACCGATGGAGGGCTCTGAGTCTGGACTGCAAAGACTAACTCCCCGAATTATCTGCTGTGGAAATGTGCACGTAGGGTATGCATTGGGAACTCCTCTATATCCTGCAGGGAATAAAGCCCCGTACCTTTGAAGAATTGGCGACTTGCGCCCACGACATGGAGCTAAGTATCGCCAACAAGGGAACGAAGGATTTCTTGATCCATGAACCGAAGAAAGATAAGAAGGAAGTGAAAGACGCCGAGAAGACTGTGAAAGGCACCACTAAGGAATCAATAGTCGTTAATACGACCCCATTGAAGTTTTCCTCGAAAGGAACAGAGAAGAAGATGGAAAAGAAAGACGATGGAGGCGAAAGACGTCTCCTAACTCTAAAGGAGCAGCAGGAAAAAGTCTATCTGTTCCCTGACTCCGACGTTGCAGGTATGCTTGAGCAACTGCTGAAGAACCACCTTATCCAGATAACGGAATGTAAACAATCCAAACAAGGCGACAAAGCAGACGATCCTAATTACTGCAAGTATCACAGGATCGTTAGCCACCCAGTTGAAAATTTTTTTTGTAATGAAGAAGTTGATCCTTAAGTTGGCTCGTAAGAGAAAAATAGAGTTGGATCTAGACGAGATGGTCCAAAAAAATCATGTCGCGGTGACGGTAAATCCAAGTGTGTTGGCATCAACCATATGTTATGAAGAAAATGAGAGTTTGGTCCAGTTTGGGACCTTCGAACCTATGGTTGTGCAGTTTCAGCGAGAGGTCAAAGCCAATAATCCTTAAAACAGAGGAGAGCGTGTTGATAATGATGATAACGAAGGCTGGATCCTTGTGACACACCGTAAGAAGAAAGGATCAAACTCTACCAAAAAAGAGTCACGCTCTTATCGACGTTACAGAAGAGGGAGCAAGACACAAAAAAGGAAAGGTAGAAAGAAGGCCTAGAGGCCCAAGGCTGTTGACGAGGGAGACGAGGCCTTTTCTCGTCCCAGGCGACACGTGACGTTGGTGGATTTCCTCCCGAAGAACTTCTACGATTGGGGTTTAGAAGAGATGCCAGAGGCTGCTACATGTCATGCTGTCAGTATTGCAGAAGAGCTAAAGGGCTTATTGTCATTCAGCATAGACAATCTGCTTTCACTCCTGCAAGAAGCCAAAACGGCCCTTATTGAGGCATTGTCGGAATCCAATGCATCTGGTGCACCGACCTCTGCAGCACGTGTGTATGCCTCGTGTTGTACATCCATAGGCTTCTCAGACGAAGATTTGCTCTTGGGATTCAAATTACATAGTAAGTCTTTGTACGTCTCTGGATACATTCGAGAATAGAGAGTGGGTCGAATCCTTAGCGACAATGGATCTACCGTCAATATAATGCCTAAGGCGACTATGAAAAAGTTGGGCATACTCATGGAAGAGCAATCAAACAGCAAATTATTGATTCAGGGTTTCAATCAAGGCAGCCAAAGGGCGATAGGCATGATACGCTTAGTGCTTCTGATTGGCGATCTGAAGGCCGATGCATTGTTTCATGTGATAGACTAAAAAACCACCTACAAGCTGCTATTGGGGCGCCCTTGGATTCACGGGAATGGTGTGATTACATCAATACTACATCAGTGTTTCAAATTCTATCAAGATGGGATTAAGAAAGCTGAAACAGACTCTAATCCATTTTCTGAGGTTGAATCTCACTTCGCAAATGCGAAGTTTTACCTAAAGAGCAAGAATTCTGGAGAAACAATGCTCGCAGAGACCTCACTGACAAAAAAAGCAGGTGGATCCTGGTCAAGGTCACCAATAGACATAAAGAAAGGGATGGGTAGCAAGGTACAAGCCTCCAGCCCAAAAGAGGGTGGGACATCCCTCAGTGTTGGAGAGATACTTGTGGTAAGGGACGAAAAAGTCTCAAAGCCTCCAATTCTGTGCTATGTCCCTTTGTTGAGACGGAAGAAGGGTTAGTCACCTTTTACGAAATGCTCAAAAGGTTTGCAGGTGCGACATAGTATTTCTAAAGGAGAGTTTTGTCACACCTCTCACGCCAATAACGAAGCAGAAAGTATACAAGTCGGAGGCGAAAGCAATGGAGTTAAATTTTCCCGAGAGGCGAACTAAAGATGGATTCGATCCCACGGCTTACAAGTTGTTGGTGAAGGCGGGTCATGACTTCACAACTCACACTGTGTTCAAGAGCTTGAAGATTTATGAGCAACCCAGACTCTCGTCGACCCAAAAGAAGCTTTTACAAAAGGGACACGCTATACCTGCGTTGAGGGCGGGACTCAGATATGAATCATCAGAGCCAGTTTGTATAATCAGAAAGACGAAGGGAAAAGTGGCCAAAAGCAATCATATCACTGCAAAAGATCTCGATGATACAGGGAAAAAGGAGGGAAAAGATAAAAGAGCCTCAGTCATCGATCGTATTAGGTCGTCTGTCGCACGCACCTTGGTCTTTTAGAGATTGAGCATGACAAAAGCATAAAAAAAAGTCCACATACGATTCCTAGAGCTACTCGACGCTCAATCTTTTGAAGGTTGACTCTGCCGAATGAAAGAAAGAAGGAAATCATCTATCAGTCGCCGGTGGTGGTGCGACCTTCAGCCTTCGAGAGATTAGGTGCAGTTCCAAAGGAAAGCGAAGGAAAATCCCGCAATCATGTTTTTTATCGCCTGAAGTATAAGAGGGTTGAAGATCCCCTCGACGAATATGTCTCTAGTGAAACAAAAGGGAAGGGAAAAGCTTGTGGTGACACCCCCGAAACGACTATAAGAAAGAGGGGGCCGATACCCCGAGCGTCAATTTAGTGATGCCTCGACCTTAAACACACTGAAAGGCCATCGAACAAGAAGCCATCGAGAGAGGCAAGAAGTGATGGAGAAATTTATAGTACCGTCCCCTCAAGTATGAAGAGGGGGACCTTTGTTACTTTAAACATAAGTGAGGGCTTGCTCAAAGTAAAGAGACGCAACATTGTCTTCATCAATCCTCATAATGGAAACTTCATGCCACCACATCACCATCACCGAAGAATCCAAAGAAGGTATGACCAAGAAGGAAGTGGAGGACGCTCCACAAGGTCTAGAAGACAGTGGTCAATCCATGGTGAATGAGCTAAAAGAGATGAATCTGGGAACAGTAGAGGAGCCGCATCCGACTTTGATGAGTGCATCCCTCTCGGAAGGGGAAGAGGGTGAATACACGAGTTTATTCACCGAATACAGGGATTTTTTTTCTTGGTTATACAAAAAAAAATGTCGGGACTAGATTCGAAGGTAGCAGTCCACCATCTTGTGATCAAACAGGGGTGTCGACTTGTTAAGCAGGCTCGACGATGATTTCGGCCGGAACTTATCTCCCAGATTGAGGCTGAAATCAATAAGCTGATTGAAGTCGGGTTCATCCGTGAAGTAAAATACCCAACGTGGATAGCCAACATTGTCCCGGTTAGAAAAAAGAATGGACAGCTTCGTGTCTGCGTAGACTTTCGTGACCTAAACAGCGCATGCCCGAAAGACAATTTTCCATTTCCCATCACAGAAATCATGGTCGATGCAACAACAGGACATGAGGTCATATCCTTTATGGACAGATCATTCGGGTATAATCAGATACGAACGGCCCTTGTGGATGAGGAATAACGACATTTCGAACCCCAAAAGGGATATATTGCTACAAGGTGATGCCCTTCAGGTTGAAGAATGTTGGCGTTACTTATCAACGTGCCATGCAAAAAGTGTTTGACGATATGTTGCAAAAACACGTGGAATGCTATATGGATGACCTTGTGGTCAAGACCAAGCGACGACAGGACCACTTGAAAGATCTAAGAATTGTGTTCGATCGTTTACGAAAGTACCAATTAAAGATGAACCCCCTCAAATGTGCGTTTGGCGTAACTTTAGGGAAGTTTTTGGGCTTCGTTGTTAGACATCGAGGGATAAGATAGATCAATCCAAGATTGATGCCATCCAGAAGATGCCAAACCCAAGGAATCTACATGAGTTTAGAAGTTTGCAAAGACGTCTAGCCTATATCCGGAGGTTTATTTCTAACCTGGCAGAGCGGTGTCAACCCTTTCAGATACTGATGAGAAAGGAAGAAAAGTTTGAATGGGATGAGGCCTGCCAAAATTCCTTCGATAGCATAAAGACGTACCTGATCAGTTCTCCTGTTTTAGGAGCCCCAATAACGGGCAAGCCGTTTATACTGTACATCGCAACGCAAGAAAGGTTGTGGGGGGCGTTGTTGGCACAAGAAAGAGAGAAGGGAAAAGAACGTGCTCTCTACTACTTAAGTAGGACCCTAAACGAAACTGAGATCAACTATTCTCCTATTGAGAAGACATGCCTTGTGCTCTTCTCCGTCGTAGATAAGTTGAGGCACTACATGTAAGCCTTCACAGTCCCCTTAATTACGAAAATCGATTCCATCAAGTACGTAATGTCCGGGCCAATCATCTCGAAGCATTTAGCCAAAGTGGGCAAGCATGATTCAAAAGTATGACATCGTTTATGAACCGCAAAAGGTAGTCAAAGGGCAGGCATTGGTCGACTTCTTGGTAGATCACCCGGTTCCATCCGATTGGAAGTTAAGTGAAGACTTGCCCGACGATAAAGTTCTCTTCACAGAAACCTTAGGGTTGTGGGTCATGTTCCTTGATGGTGCGGCACAGAGAAGTGGTGCGGAGGCAGGCATCATCCTCATTTCACAAAAAAAAGCACATGTTGCCTTATAGATTCGCACTTGTTGAGTTATGCTCATACAATGTCGTTGAATACCAAGCCTTGATAATTAGTCTCCAAATGGCTTTGGTGATTGGGATAGCTTGTATAAAGATTTTTCGGTGACTCAAAGTTGATAATCAATCAACTCTTATGCCAGTACGATATGAAGCATGTCGACTTGAAACCTTACTTCACTTACACTCGCCAGTTGATGGAAAAATTCGAAAGCGTAACATTGGAGCATGTCCCGAGGACGAAAAATAAGAAAGTGCCTTGGCAAACCTAGATACTGCCTTAACGGCCCTGGATAATGTGCCCCTTAATATATCACTTTGTTGAAGATGGGTTATACCTCTGGTTGGGACTGCATGTGAGGAAATGAATGCAATATCAGTCTATCTAACCGACAGAAAGACGGACGGCAGCCCATCATAGATTACCTTAAGCATGAAAGGCTCCTGGACGACCCTCGCCATAAAACCAAGGTTCGAAGGAGGGCCACGCATTTCATTTACTACAAATGGGTCTTATACCGCCAATCCCTTAAAGGAATCTTCCCTCGATGCCTTGGTAAAGAGGAGTTAGCAAAGGCTTTGGAAGAAGCACACTCAGGCGTATGCGGCGTGCAACAAGCTGGACTAAAGCTACAATTCTAGGTGAAAAGAATGGGTTATTATTGGTCGGGGATGATCCAAGACTCGATGGAATACGCAAAGAAGTGTGAAGCCTGTCAATATCACGTGAATTTCATTCATCAACCGTCCGAGCCTCTATAACCGACTATAGCCTCGTGGCCTTTTGAAGTATGGGGGCTTTATCCTGTCGGCACTATAACACCTAAGTCATCAGCAGGGCACTCTTATATCCTTGTAGCCACTGATTACTTTTCAAGATGGGTTGAGGTTGTCGCTTTAAGGGAAGCTAAGAAAGAAAATATAGTGGACTTTATCGCACTCACATCATTTATCGGTACGGTATTCTACATCGAATCGTGACGGATAACGGGAGACAATTCTCCGCTTGATGGATAAGTTGTGTGAAAAATTCATATTCGAGCAGTACAAGTCGTCCATGTATAACGCTGGCGCAAATAGGTTGGCAGAGGCATTCAATAAGAATTTGGCAATCTGCTGAAGAAAATTGTTTCCAAGTCGAAGAGAGATTGGCATGGAAAGATCAGTGAAGCGTTGTGGGTTTATCGCACCACTCACTGTACCCCTACAGGAGTCATCCTGTACTTTCTCGTTTATGGGGTAGAAGTTATCCTTCCTTTGGAAAGAGAAATTCCATCGCTAAGAATGACGGTACAAAAGGGGTTGACTACAGAGGACAATGCCAAATTGCGTCTCCAAAAGTTGGAAGCACTGGATGAAAAATGATTAGAAGCTCAACAAGCGTTGGAATGTTAGTGCCAATGTCGAAAGCTTTTGATAAACATGTAAGCCTTGATCTTTTCAAGTTGGTGATCTAGTGCTCGCCATGAGAAGACCAATTATCATGACAAGATATACGGGAAATAAGTTTACACCTAAATGAGATGGGCCCTACATCGTCAAAGAAGTCTACACAAACAAAGCATACAAGATAGTTGATCAAGACAGACTAAGAATCAGCCCAATAAACAGAAAGTTTCTCAAGAAGTTTTACGCTTAATAAATGTTAAAAAAAAATTATACGACTACGTTATGACTTGATCCCCGTCATTATAAGGGGTATGTAGGCAGCTTAAAGAAATTTAAGTTCAGTCAAGTGATATATATATGTATGTATGTATGTATGTATGTATGTATATACATGAGTCCAATGTAAAAAAATTAAATAAATAAATAAAAGAAGCAGAAATTCAAAGAATGCTACAAGGCACTGGAGAACGTCACTAAGGAAATAAAAAAAAACTTCATGTAAGAGATTTCAGCACTACAATAGATGAATCTAGTACCTAAAATAATGATACAAGAAAAAAAAACTCCTAGGGCACTACCGACTGTTATTCGCCTAATCCAAAAAGACAAGTGACGTTAAGTCAAGGTACCCAGTGGTACTTCCTTAGCTTCTACTGCATGACTTCTAATATCTGACGTAGGACATCCAAAGCCTTGACATCTTTATCAGAAAGGATTGGGGTGGTCTCTATCTCGTTTATTGCCCCTCGCATCTCCGAGGCCTCAAGTTTGTGCTAAGTCAAAAGGCCTTCGCTCTCAGAAATCAGCTGGGATATTTCGGCTCGTTCGGCCCTGATCGCCTCCAACCTGGCTAACAGTTCCTCCTCTTCTTGTAAGGCTTAAGAGTCACGTTCAAGTAGCGTTTTTCGTTTAACAAAATCATTATTCTCATCGTACAGTATTTTCTCTAGATTAGACTTAGCCTCCTCCAGACGTTGCTCCTTACTAGTCTGAGTTAATTGAGAGGAAAAGGATAGTTGAAACTGATTATACTTCTCCACGTTTCGAAAATGCTCATCTACAAGTTTTTTTAGAGGAGTGAGGTTGGCACCACAAATGTCAAAAATGGCTCGAAATATCTCATGATTTTCTTTCTCTAGACAGAGGACCTTCTCGAAAGGAATACGCATGATCTTCTTGTGCATGGTCTCCCACATTGCTAAAGTCGCATGGCGTCGAACATCGGAAACCACATTGGCAGCACAGAACTCGAAAACCTTGAGAACGGTCAAGAGCTCACGATCATCTAGATTTGAAGCCTCGATGTTCCCAACGACCACCGCCTCCTTGGCATGAAGAATGTCACCAATGATAGCACGCACTTGATGGGACCTTGGCATGGGATCCACTGGCAGCACTTTGGAAGTACCGACTCCCTCAACAACTGAGTCAGCGACAAAAGAGCCCATCAAAGATTCTTCGCTTCGCTATGCCTCAAGTCCTTGAAGACAAAGGTTCAAGGGTGACTACAGAAAGAGGAGACTAAATTTAAACCGTATAGTAAAAAAGATGAGATGAGAGGATTTTTTTAAAAAAAGAGAGACGACGTACCAGTAGGTGAGAGCATTAGAAGCCATCAGATCATTTTGACCCTTTTTCAATAAAATCGATATTTGATGCCCTGTGCTTTTTGGAGAGTCGCTTCCAATGACCGTCGTTGGTACTACTATGACTATCCTCTTCAATTGGTTTGGAAACGTCTTTTTGTGCGATCGCTGCCGCCTCTCAGTTAGGCGAAGCTGCTTACCTCCACGATTGATCCCTTTACCTTTGGGTAGTTTGGGTGGCGCTGGGAAGGTAACACTGATCACTAACAAATGATGATTCTCTTCCAAGTAGTTCTCATGCTTTCTTAACCACCAATCCTTAAACCGTGGAGTGACATGGGTGTGCGGATCTAATGTGCGAGTCTGCAGGAATACTTGAGACAAGGGCTTGTGTCTCGTGCATACTCTCCAGTAATGTATAACATTCTTCGGCCTAGGGGCGGGTGGTATTCCCCCTATATCATTTGGAATGTCCTGATGGAAGCCAAACTGTCGGCTGAAGCGAAAGAGACTATACGAATCTATAGTTTGGACATTCCCACACTGGGAGGATAAATAGTCTGATCGCACGCTGGAGAAATAATTGGACTTCAGAAAAGATAGGTATCTACCATCAGTAAGGTGCTCATGCCTGCTCCTGTTCTGAATGTTCGCGTGCCACTAATACTAGCACTACTTTGGATTAGCTCCCATGCCTCGTACTCGTCAAAGTAAATCGAGCCACCTTCGCCAGAAAAGCTGGCCATCTTGGGACCCCGAACAGCTTTAGGGATGAGGTAATGCGTGAGACATGGATATAATGCATGGGGAAGTGAAAGTCCATACGCCCAATTGGGTTTGAAGCCTTTGTTATTGATAACGAGTAGAAATGCACATTATTACAGCGTAAATAAGTAAAACAATGAGGGAATGCAACGGTAAAAATATATAAAATCATGTCCAAAAGCGTTAAACTGAGAAAATTGCGATCGCGTGCGTCCATCACATAAAAACAACTAATTTACTTATTTTGTGCAAGAAAAATGTGTTGGCGCAAGATTGTGATCCAAGGAATTAGGCGTCTGCGCGCATTGAAAGATTGTGATCGCAAAGTCATGGGACCATATGCGATCGCGAGAAGTTGCTCAAGAAGGTGGCCGCATAAAGACAGTATATCAAGGTGATAGCATAATAAATCAAGATGGGATGAAAAGCTGATGACGGTCGAATCCGAAATTAGTTGACAAGCCATTAACAACACAATGTAGCAAGTACACTCAACTTTCGATGACCATTAATCGGCGCATCAGAGTAGGAGATTTAATGACTACCCATCATTGCAATCATTAGAGATAAAAGCTTCTTCACTTTGAGCTCTATAAATACCGAAGGCCACCATCGTTAAAGGGGTTCGCCATATAGAATAGAGATCATATACAAGATAGTTAGTCGTTAGTCTATTCATAATCATACTTAGAAGACGGAGACGGGCGAAGAAAAGAAAACGCCGAGAGATCATTCCCGGACAACTCAAAAGACTGCAGAGAAGCGCTACAAACAGAGAGAGGGCCAACACTTGTGAGAGCAAGGATATTCTTCTGGGCAAAGTTGGAGTGAAAAGACAGTGTAAAAGGCCACGGGAAGCAAGACATTGCTACCGGGCTTCTTATCTCTCCATTCTATTGTTATTCTGTATTCTGCATTTAATCTATAGACAATGGACATCTCATTTCAACTTATGTTCAATCTCTCCATACTTCGCATGAGTAGCTAAATTTCCGAATGGGTTGAGAAGTACTTAGCTAGCATGACCTAAGATTTACACTTTATGCGATCATCTTATCTTATGTATGTGTCAGTCACCCTTTAGAGATACTTGAGTAGTCTAAAGAAGGAATCTAGACTTGAGAGAATCAGGTTAGAATCTAGGCTTGAGAGAGACAGATTAAAACCGCATAAGCAAGAGATAGAAACTTAGACATAAGTTATGTTTGCTATTACACATCACATGCACCCTAGAAATAGGATATGATAGTATGCGCTCACCTTGTGTATGTGTGCATCATTCACCATCGCATACACAAGAATAGAGGCTTAGACATAAGTCCTATCGACATTATCGTATACATCGCATGCGTCCTAGAAATAGGAACTATGGCATTTGCATTGAAAGATGACATGTTGTTGTGTGTGTAGCATGATCGCATAACTTGAACGCAATCTTAAGAAGTGTTAGCTAAATCTTTTCTCAACCCGTTCATCGCATACTCATTGTAATTCTCGATTTCATCAACTTTTTACTCAAATCCATCGCATAGGCAAAACACCATCCAACTTATTTGTTTTTGCCACTGCAAAGGAATCATATTTACTGTCGCAACTCAGTAGTCCCTGTGTTCGAACCTGGACTTACCAGGAAACCTAGTGAGATTTATACTTGGGTTTTATTAGGAAAACTTGCATGTGCAACGCATAACTCATCACCGCAAATATACACCATAATCACATCACATTTACAACACATCAGTTATCAGCCCTAGACCAAGGTAGATATTGGCCAAGACCAGAACGTAAGACTATAAACAGTCCTGTCAGCCATCAAGCTAGCCATTCTAAAGACCCCGGGGCAAAGGTAACCTACCTTTTGAGGAAATACAAAAAGACATAACCAGTAGGATAGGAAGGCGGCCAGATAGGTTTTGTCCTTCAACTTGTCTTCTACCTCTAACTTCGCGAATAGCTTGTTTTCCTTGCTCGACCAATCTCAAAACGTGATCTGCGTACTGTTAGGATTTTGAGTGGATCGAGAACGAGAAGCTTTCTTTTTCTTCCGTGTAGTAGGCTTGTCGTATTTGCGAGCCCCTAGGAACCAAAAAGAGATCTAGGAGCTGATAGACACTGAGGATTCATGCTTCGAGGGCGTCATGTGATTTTCTCTCTACGAGCACACTATCAAAAATATTCCTGAAAAAGGTGTTCACATGTTTTCGACAAGTACTTCTCTTTGTCACGGTAACCGGTTAGCTCTTTGAGGGAAGGAACCACTTCCTCGTAAAATCTTCCTTTGATCGGAAGGCCCCCGAGCAACCAGAGATCCCATAAATAAATTGATGCTTCACCCGCCGCAGTATGAAGAGTGTTGGTTGAAGGGCATCAGGCTTCATAGAAAGCTCAAACTATGTCACCATTATGATCATATGTGTACAAGGAGGCCGTCACAGCGCCAAGCAAACTAATGTCACGAAGGAGTCGCTCATTTCGACCAATTACAACTTCGCGCCGCTCCCAATAACAGTCAACAAAGCTGAATTCTCCAGGGACTTTTGTCATGGCGTTCCAGCAGACCTAGCCCTTAATTATACGACGTCCGAAAGTTAGCACTCGATCTAGAATAGGGGTCTCCTCATGAATAGAAGATCGCAAGATCCATGCCTCTCCCCGGGTCAAGGGCACATCCATCGATAATTTGGAAAGGATTATGTTGTCGTCTATACTTGGCCAGCGATCAGCGAAAGAACCGACTAATGAATTTTCCCTAGGAAGGCTAAGTCCTTCCTTTATGGCTCGACCCTGGTCTTTAAGAATCACGAGGTGTCTCTCATTAGATGAAACATGCTCGATGAAGTGAACCATTGTTCTGCAAAAAAAGTCATAAGGGGATGACCTTAACCATAGGGTTCAGAGACAATTTGCCAAAAAAAGGGAATGGGGGAACCGTATTTAGACCCTTCAGGGATCATCCCTAGGGTGATCGAATGGAGGAGTTGTAAGCCTTTGCGCCCCTCCCCCCATGACGACCAAGATGCAGAATGGCACTACAAGGTCAACCTTTTCGGGGTTGTCCCTAGGGTGATTGAATGAGGGAGTTGTAAGCCTTTGCGAGTCCCCCCTCCCCCCTCATGACAATCAGGATGCACGAGTGGCGATACAAGATAGATCTTCCCAGGGTCATCCCTAGGGTGATAGAATGGGGAAGTTGTAAGCCTTTGCGAGGCCACCCATGACGATTAAGATGCACGAACAACGCTACAAGGTAGACCTTTCTGGGATCGTCCCTAGGGTGATCGAATGAGGGAGTTATAAGCCTTTTCGGGCCCCCCCATGACAATCAAGATGCACGAACGATGCTACAAGGTAGACTTTCCGGGATTGTTCCTAGGGTGATCGAATGGGGGAGTTGTAAGCCTTTGCGGACCCCCCATGACGATCAGGATGCATGAACGGCGCTACAAGATAGACCTTTCTGGGATCGTCCCTAAGATGATCGAATGGGGGGTTGTAAGCCTTTCGCCCCCCCCCCCCCCCCATGACGATCAGGAAGCACGAACATGAGCACAAACGAGGATATAATAGGTAGACCATGTTGGGGTCATCCCTATGTGTAGCAAAGAGTCGGTCACGTGGCCGGACATTTCTACAACAAAAAAATAAAGAAAAAAATTTGTTACATAACAAAGCTTGTGAAAGAGGAAATCCATCTTTTAAGATTACTGACGGGTCAGTGAGATTAAAAAACTATTTTTTATGCTCCCTTGAGTTGTGCTGTAACTCCTAAAAAAAATGGTAAGGGGGCAAGTTAGTAAAAAAAAGGGGAAAAAAGGGGGAAACGAAAAAAAAGAAAAAATTAATAAGATAAAGTAAAAAAAAATAATAATGAAATAAAACAACAAACCAAAAAAATAAGAAAAAACAAAATAAAAGTTTTCTAGAAAAAAAAAAAAGAAAAAAAGAAAGATGGTTTTAATTAAAAGTTGAAAAAAAAAAAAAGAAAAGGAAAAGAAAAAAAGTTTTGAAAAAAAAAAAAAAGGGGGGAAAAGTAGGCAAAAAAAATTGAAAAAAAAAAAGGGAAAAAAAAAGATGAATTTATTTAAAGTTGAAAAAAAAAAAAGAAAAGAACAAAAAAAAAAAAAAAAAAAAAAAAAAGAAACTTAGCTGAAAAAAGAAAAAAGAATGAGGGAAAAAAAGGAAAGGAAAGGAAAACAAAAAAAAAATGAAAAAGAAAAAAAGAAAAAAAAAGGATGGGCAGTGAAGAGGAGAGGCGCTCGTGGCTCGCAGCTCGGCTCGTCTGAACAGTGCGGCTGGCGGCTCGGGATCACGGCTCGGTTCGTTTGAATAGCGCGGCTGGTAGCTCGGGTTGCAACTCGACTCGTCTGAACAGAGTAGCTCGGCGGCTCGGGAGTAATAGAAAAAAAAAAGGAAGAAAGGGGGAGACGTATTTTTTTTCTCTTTACCTTGTAGATTGATGGGATGAGATGCGATTTTTCTAATGAAATAGTACGTTTCCGGGAAGCACATACACAAAGGGAATTTGGACGATATAAAATCAATTTTACATAGTCAACTTTGATCTAATTTTTCGTCTGAAAGCAAAATATATCCGTTCTGGCTCCGATCTATTTACAAACACTCCACTAGAATCAAATCAGGAAATCTTATATTTGATTAAATCTAGATTTTATTTGGTTAAAATTTTTTATTTCAAACCCTAAATCTTATCTTTGATTATTTTTCCTCTCTTTCTTTTTCTAGAACTGTTGGCGATGTACTAAACATTTTTCATTAATTAAGTTTCATCTCCAAATCAAATTAAAGTGGGGATGAAACTTGAATTTTCATTTTTTTTTTTTTTTTTTTTTTTTTTAGTTTTCATCTCCAAATCAAATTAAATTGGAGTGAAACTTGAATTTTCATTTTTAATTCTAATTTTTTTTTTTACCTCCAAATCAAATTGAATTGGGGACAAAGCTTTTTTTTTTTGTAAATTTGGCTGTATCCCAAATTTCTTTCTTAGAACCAAAATTTTAAGTTTTAACCTCTAAATAAAATTAAAGCGGGGATGAAACTTGAATTTTCATTTTTTTTTTTAAGTTTTTATCCCCAAATCAAATTAAATTGGAGTGAAACTTGAATTTTTAATTTTTAATTCCAAATTTTTGAGTTTTACCTTCAAATCAAATTAAATCGGGGACAAAGCTCAAAGTTTTTTTTTTTTTTTTTTTTTTGTAAATTTGGTCATATCCCAAATTTCTTAGAACCAAATTTTTAAGTTTTAACCTCCAAATCAAATTAAATTAGGGATGAAACTTGAATTTCATTTTAAATTCAAAATTTTTAAGTTTCGTCCCTAAATCAAATTAATTTGAGATGAAACCTGAATTTTCCTTTTAAAAAAAATTTGAAAATTTCTACGTTTTATCTCTCCAAATCAAATCAAGTTTGAGATAAAGGTTGAGATTTTTTTTAAATTAAAATTTTGGTCGTCCTCTATTATAAATTTTAGTTAAACTTGTCACTAAATTCATGGTTTAATTAAATTGGGAGCATCGAAGTGAAGACCGAATTACTTGCATCAATTTTGGACCAATCGCAGATCGCCACGTCATTTATTACGTCATGGGTTCCCATCATGAACGTTGGATTGAGTAAAATTAATTTCGTCTAATTTGACGTTATAATTTGGGCGTTGGTCCGCCTAAATACGGGCTTAATTTGAGCCTAAAATGCCAAAATGGGCCCAAAAGGTCCGACCCAAGTTCAATTAATAGGGCCCAAAGGTCAAGCCCAAGTACAATTAATAGGGCCCAAAGGTCAAGCCCAAGTCCAATTAATCAGGTCCAAAGGTCAGGCCCAAGTCCAATTAATTGGGCCCAAGCCCATAAGGGCCCAGCAGAGAGCTCTATAAATATAAGAGCTCCCCTCATTCCAAGGGCAGCAATTTTACGTTTAGAGAGCCCATAGAGAATTCATTAACAAGCAGAAGAGTCCCAAGACAACCCTTGAGACACAATGACTTCTAGTTCAAGAACGTTCTCAAGACAACCCTTGAGACACAATGACTTCTAGTTCAAGAACGTTCTCAACCGAGAGAGAAACGTTCTCAAACTAGAGAGAATCAGAGGATCAAGTACTAGAGATTGAACCACATCGAATCAAATCAACATTAACACCAATACCAACTCAAGTTCAACTCCACGAAATACGTTTCTTCGAAAACCTCGTGTGAACAGTTACCCATTGAAGTATTGGTCTAATAATTGAGCTACTTTCAATTTTTGATGTTTAACTCAAAGATTCCAAGGGGTTGGAGCCACTGTCCAACAAAATTAACGATGTTTGGACGTTTTGATAGGTATTGAGGCCTTGAAACACTTTTGAAATTGTTACATAGTTTATGGAATTTTGGTTTGTAACCATTATTATTGAACTTTTCGTAGGTTGAATTACTTAGTTGTAATTTTGAAGTGGCATTTGAATCAAGCCATACTTTGGATAATCTATTTAGAGTTAATTGGTTATTTTGGTGAATGAAATTAGGTCGTAGGGGTTGAACTTAAATTTGGATTTTTGATTATAGGTTCTAATTCTAGACTTTTGCGGGAGAATCTTGTTTTTTATTTGTAATTTTACTATCATATTTTAAAAAAAAAAAAAAAAAAATTGTAACTAGAATGGCTAGCCTTAGATTCAAATTATTTATAAATGAAAACTTGCACGTTTTCAGTGATGTGTTTCTAATTTGGTTATCTGGATTTTGTTGAAGAGTGTATGGTAAGACACATTTGGTTGTTGATTTCAAACAAATATTTTGGGAGTGTATTTCCTTTTTCAGGTGTGGTTTATCAAATTTTCAGGGAAAACTTTGCCGAAATTTTTATAAAATTTGATTTTAAAAATTCTATTTCTAACAATTTTTACTATGAAAGATTGTTAGCCACTTAGTTTTGAAAAATGCTTTTAGAGTACGACATTAGATTTCATAGTTTAGTTGATTTGATTTTAAGTGTTTGAATTATATTCTTAACAATTGGAAACTCATTTGTTATTATGATTTGGTAAAATTTCTATGTATTTGATTAAATTTTAGCAAGATTAACATATTTCGTATTCTAACTTAGACTTGTTGTGCTACTACTTAGTTGTGAGAATGAGTGTTGCATGCATAGAAATTTTTTATTGCTTGGAGATAAGATTGGGCTTCCAATATTCTCTTCTACTTATTAATTCCTGTATTAGTTTTCTATTAAAGATGCACTTTGATTGCCTTTATACAAGGATTACAACTGTGTCAAGTCGCTTTTACTTGAAAGTTGTGAAAGTTAGGAGAAAAGTATTTGCATTCTTCTATTTTAAATTTTAGCATATGCTTGATTTGTTGATAATCTTCCTCATCTTTATTATATTTTCTCAAATCTCTCCCATCTTCTTTCATTTTGCAACAAAAGGTAATTGTTCCTCCTGAGGCTAGATATGGTCAAAAGAGAATCAATGAAATCTCAGTAAGTCTCTAACTTTAAGTTGCAAATATCTTTTCAGTTTCGAGTATGATATTTTTTTCATTGCATAAAGTAAGCCATTCATGTACATTTTTCCTTGTGTGTGACTTTTTGTCATTGTTGTATCTTAACACTTATTTCTATATTTTGAAATTTGATATTATCGCCATTTATTATATTTTACAGGTTGATTTGCTTAAATATGGCTTGCATGACCCTTAGTTCTCGACCTTTAAACTTCTCAATGTATAGATTAGATAATGTACTTTGTTGAGAGGTTACTTATTAAACAATTTTTCACTTTTATGTTTGTTGAAAGTTGAGTTTTGTATACAAAAACAATAGTTGAGATTTTATTTTGTGCATATACATGTGAAAGAGAAATATTGTTGTAATTTGTGAGGAGTGTTCACATGAAAGGTCATAATTGAACATATGAATTTTTTAGTGAATAAATTGAGTTGATAGATCTTAAATGTATAATGTTTATTTAGTTGATGTAATTGTATTGTTGGAATACAAGGCAAAAAATGAGAATATCAATTGTGACATTCAATAAAGAAAAAAAAGACATATATTACATTGAAATTACATCAAGAATTAAATAACTTGTCAGTTATCGAGTGTCAAGATAACAATACACTTGACAAATAAAAAATGTCAAGAGTTATCATATAAGATACTTAATCAATGTCAAGAATCAATAAACTTGACATACCACCAATGTCAATTGTATTATCTTTCTTGACACGGAAATTATATCAAGAAACATTTGTTTTGACGTTTTTTCGGAATCAAGTTATCACATTATACTTGGCAGTCGAATACTCGACGCTTACATACTTGACATTGGAAAAACGTCACGTAATCCAATTTCTGTAGTACTGTTAGTCTCCATGGTTTATAATTAGAATTTAATCTATGTGGTTTGATAAAATTATCATAAATAGTCCCTAAGCATACCTATTATTCCCGATATTTTATCAAACAGTAAGGACTAAATTCTAGCTTTTAAAATCATAGGGACTTAACTTTAACTTTCTCCAAACTATAAGGACCAAATTTGCAATTTAACCAAATTTGCACCAAAAAAAAGAAAGAATAGAACAATGGCCCTCTCTTAACTCATTTTAGATAATATTAAAAAATTATATTGTTAAATTGAGCTTAACTCGACGGTAATTAAAAGATAATTTCTCTCTCGAGATAAGAGTTTTAATGCTCCATCTTGTACTTAAAAAAATTCCAAATTTTGTGATTTTCTTCTTTACTTTGTTCATCTCTTCTAATTTTTCAAAATTTGGATGAGTAGATATTGCATATAGAGTTTAAAGGAAAAGTTTCTCTCACTCTAACCAAATTTCTAAATGTGTGTTTGGAATACATTTTCAAGTATTTAATTAAAAAAAAAAATCATTTACAAAAAATGAAATATTTGACAACCACTAAAAAATAGTTTTTCAAATGTATTTTAATCCTTTTTTATAAAAAAATGTTTAAATAAAAATAAGTTTAAAAAAAAAAACATTTTTTTTCAAGTGAATCCAAACAGACCCTAACTCTCCTTCAAAGTTACACAAATTAATTTTTTTTTTAATATAATAGAAAAGATAATTTTACTTAAGGACATTTCTTTCCAAAGTTATTCCAGACTCATTCTTAATTAAAGAAAAATCCCCAATTCTATATATGGCTACCTTAAAGAGAAAGTTATAAAAATATTGCGTAAAACGATATGTATTGATGAATCATGATCATATTCACAACCAACTAGTAGTTCTCTCTTTTTCTTTTTTTCTTTTTTTCTTTTCCTTCCTTTAATTTCCCTTGTTCGTTAAGAAGCAATTCCCACATTGTAAGCCTTTGCTTCGCAGCCGGCCGACATGTCGCAACTCCCATGTGCGGATTCTGTAGCTGAGAAAGAACGACAGTGGGCCATTAGTTAAAAATGGGTCGAATCATCTAAAAAGAAAATTGGATTCATTTTTCAAGATATTAGATTTTCCAGTAGTGAAGTGGAAGCGAAGAAACGAAGCTTATTCCCTCTTTTTTTTTTTTTTTGGTTTATTATTCTTGAATTTTTTAAGGTTATAAAAGGAAATATTATTAGTTTCTGTTTCTTTGACAGTTTTAACACCATATATCTAAAAACTTCAGTTGAATTAAAGCTTCTTTGGAGTGAACGGAGATGGAAAAAAGGCAGTTTCGATCGGTGAAAGAAGCCGTTGAGTTGTACGGCCAAAGGATTTTGGCTCCGGAGCTCTACGCCAACGTTCTCCGAGAGGTATTAAAGGGTCGGTTTGTAATGACTTTCTAAATATTTAAAAATATTTATAAGTCATTTCATATAAGCGTTTGTTCAATCGTTTTCTATTATAATATTTGTCTGGTTAATTTTTTCATAACTTATCAATTTAAGCTTTTAGATCAATAGATAATTTATTATGATGTTGGAGCTGGGATTCTATGGATTAAAGTATTATTTGATATAAATGAATTTATCATAATCCATTAACTTTAGCTTTTGAGTTGATTCGTAATTTAACATATTCTTTCGAACAATTTTTATATAAACGTTGATTTTACTTAAGATATTCTCACCGAGTTTTTGATGTGATGTATTTTTATTACAATTACATGTTTAGTAAGATATGAGTGACACTCGCAAATGTCACATTTTAGAAAGGATTGATTTTAAATATAGGAAAATAAGCCAACTTATTTATAAATATAGGAAAACGTTATTGTTTATCGATAATAAATAATGACATTTTATTATA
Source organism: Benincasa hispida (assembly GCF_027475165.1). Taxonomy (NCBI): domain Eukaryota; kingdom Viridiplantae; phylum Streptophyta; class Magnoliopsida; order Cucurbitales; family Cucurbitaceae; genus Benincasa; species Benincasa hispida. The sequence goes on from NC_143481.1 coordinate 3,754,860, forward strand.
TTTAAAAATATTTTTCACAATTTTACTATTTAAAAATTACCCTCTGAGAAACCTCCTTTATCATAATTTTTAGTCTTACTCCAAACAATAAATATTTTCATGAACAAAATTAATAATGTCAATAGGTTAATGATTAGTTATGACAAAATGTTCAAATCAACTTTATGTGAAAAAATGTGTCTCAACTATTGATTAATGCTCATACTGGCCAACATATTTTAGTATTTAGTTTAGGAACTTTGGAAAGTGATTTATAAATCCCTAAATTTTAATTTTTGTATCCAATAAATTTTTAATATTTAAAACGTCTTTAATAAGTTCTTAAACTTTTAATATTATATTCAAATAAGTCCTTAAATTTTATTTGATCTATTTAACCTTTTTACAAATTCACAAATCTACTAAATATAAAAATGAAAGTTTAGAATTTTGTTACACATAGAATTCAATTCTAAATCTATTAAAATTAGTTAACTTTTATTTTTTAAAAATATATCAAGGACCTATTAAAAATTTAAGATAAAAATTTATAGGTTAATTTTCTTGATACAAACATAAAAAGTTCAAGACCAAAATTATAATAATTTAATCTTTTAAGAAACATCAATAATTTATAGAAAAAATTTATCAAAAATACTTGTAACTTATTTAAATAATTGAAATAATGGTGGTGTTTCATAACTTTTTCCTTTTTTTTTTTTTTTTTGGTATATTTGTTCTAATAGCTTTTTATTGATACATTTTTTCTTAAAGTAAGAGTACATCACAATTGAACTATGTTCACTTTAATTTTTAGAAATAATATAATATTGATTTATGAATGTTAAATTGAATATGAATAGATGGAGAACGAAGAAATTGAACACGAAAATAATCTTCAAAAGATCAAAAGTGTAAGAGATGAATTGGAGATTGCAAAGCAAAACTTGGAGAAAGCTAAAGAAAGGAGTGTAGCAATGGCACGTTCTTTTTCTTCTTTGCAAGAAGAGCTAGAAGAAACAAAGAGAAAGCTCCAAATGCTTAAGGAAAAATCAGATTATGACATTGAATTTGTTGGTGATTCTTTGAAATTTGACTTCAAAACACAATCACAAAGATTCGAAGTAGAAGAAGAAGAAAGTGAAGTCTTTGAAAAAAAGCATGCAAAAATGAACAGTGGAGAAATTAAGGATATTCCATCCATGAAGAAGAAGGCAAGCAAGAAGAAGAAGAAAGCTACACTTTTTATAGGAGGCTTTTTTTCTAAGAAGAAGTGAAAAAATATATAGTATATTTAATAAAATTAAATATTATAAAAGAAATCTTCTTTTTTAGTTTAATGGAAGTGAAGAGATTCGATCCTTTGACGTCTTGATCAACCACAATATATCTTTAATCTGGCTCAACAAAAATTATGTTTTTGTTTTCTTATTTGAGTGAAAATGGAATTTTTTGGGAGCCATGAAAATGGTTAAAATATAATGTTAATCATTGTATTTTGACTGGTATAATTTGTTTGGTTAATCTTACTTGTATGGGTAATGATTATGTCCTTTGAGTTAAATTTGTTTATTAAATAATTGATTGCCTGTCCAAAATAAATTATTAGATTGAAAAATGACTGGCAAATAGACAACTAATTGAAGTTGGTACTTGGTGGACTCTTTCTTGATTCAAGATTAAAACTAGTTCAATTGTCTCCACATGTCCTTAACAACAATATTTTGCAACACTTGCCTAAAAAAAAAAAATGTAACACTAGAGTTTCCAATCACAACATACCACATCAAAATTGAAAGTAGTTTTCAATCAATTATCAAGAAATTGTGGCAGTCTACTATTAACTATTGGGAAAAAAATGTGAATTTCAATATAATTAAGTGAATAAAGACATTCAATTATTATTATACAGGTCAATAGTTCGATTCTCCATTCTAAAATTGTTGAACTAAAAAAATATTAAAAAAATTATGATTTAATAACATAACTTTGATCTTAAAAAGTTGACTCGTTGTCAAATGAACATAACTAAATAGTTATTAATATAGTTTACTTATCGTAAAAGATCATAGGTTTAGATCAACACTCGCAATGTATGGTATAATATTTTTAGGTCAAATTACAAGTTTAGTATATAAACTTTTAAGTTTATGTTTATTTGGTCTCTAAGTTTCAACAAGTGAAATAGATTTGGCAGTTTCAAGTTTGTGTGTATATAACCCATGAACTTCGAAAATATATAACATATCTTCAAGCTTGATTGAGCATACAATAGGTTCCTAAGATTTTAGTTTTATGTCAAATAGACCATCGATTTATTAGAGATTTTTTAAAATCCACTAACCCCTAGACTATATTGAAAGTTCATGACAGTATTATGCATAAAATTTAATTTAAAATTAAAATTTTCAAATATTTCAAAAAATTATTAGGAGACACAAAATCAAATGTTCAATGACCTATTAACTACTTTTGACATTCATAAACAAAGTTTTAAACATTAAACCAATGGATACATTTTTTTAGAAGTCAAAGCGAACATAACTCAATTAACATATTTGTTTGAATCCAAACTCCTACCATATTTTTTAAAAAAAATGTTTAAAAATATTTTACTCGAAGCTTGAAGATGATTGACTTGAGAAAAAAATTATTTTTTCTAACTTATATTTATTTAAACTCTTTTGATAAAATCTGTTTAACATACACTTCTAAAGGTACTCTACGTAATTGTTAAATATTTTAATTTTTTTAAAATAACTTATTATTTAAAAGTCGTGAATGCGTAAGTTAACCATATTTTTACTTCTCGAAACAAAAATGAGCGGGTATGTTACAAGCGTTTTGTAAAAACAGTTCGTACCCAAATAGAGATTAAAACTTCCATTCAAATTCTTCTTGCTTAAAAACTCATCGTTGTAGAGGCAAGTTCTTTCTTCCATAAAACTTCCAATCAAATCGAAATCGAAACGTTGCGACAAACCGACAAACGTGAAGAAGAAAATAGAAACTGAAAATAGCAACAATCCATACTCTGTTGCAATCTTAAACCGCAGAAACAGCGACTGCAATTTGTAAAAAAAGAAGAACGGACTTAAGATCGAATTCACCGATTAAACTTGTTCGTTGAGACCTAAAAATCAGAGAATCGAAACTATTCAACATCGAATTAGCGCTTCGTGTGTGTACGTACATGTATGTGTATCACTATATCATCATCATATTTCATACCATCGCATTTGCATCAGAGATTCTGCCTTCGTCGACGTCGATTTGGTCCTGCGACGACTTGTTGAAGAACTCAATACAATCAGCAATGGCTTCGTTGTAATGCGAGTAAGACGAGTAATTCGAACTGCAGGAAGTCTTCGGCGGCTCGAATTTCTCCAGATTTCTCTGCTTCGACGGCATAAACGCCGAGGCCGACGACGAACCTCGAGAAGGAAAATAGAATATGAATCGCATCAGAACACGGCGGATCCGGCTCAGAATCCTCGCCGGAGTGATGCTTGCGGCGGGACTTCCTCCTCTGTAATCCTCTTGATCATCCTTCACGTGAATGACGAAGCTGTTTGCTCCGTTTGATTTTGGCCTCGTCGAAACGGCTGGATTCTTCTTCATGTGAGAACTGTGACTGCCCTCTAGAGATTTGTTTGGTTATGAGGATATGGTGTACGAAATGAGGATAAGTTGGTTCTTGTTTTCCGTGGATAGCTTATTCTGGTGTTTGGGAAGAGCCCGAAGAGTTTATAGAAGAATTGGGAAGACGTCGCCGAAGTATCCATGTGAGGCAATGATTTTTCTCCAATCAATTTCTAATTTGTTTATATTAGGATAACTCAAAGATTTTTATTTTTATTTTTTTAAAGCGTTTTCTTCTTTTTGAAGCTAAGGATTTTTTAAAGCTTAAATTATATAAAAAGAAATATATACTTCTAAATTTTGAGACAAGTTTGAATTATGTCTAACAACTTTTTAGATTTTTTTTTATTTTAACAACGGAATTTAAATAAGGATATTTTTAAATATAAAATATATTTAAAAATATTTACACTTAAAAGTACTTTTACAACTTTCTAAAGTGTAAATATTTTTTGGATTATGATGGGTAAAGTTGGAATATAAATTTTATATCATAGATTATATTATAATTCATAAAAATTATTGTAATTACTCATGTGTGAAAATTTATTTTATAAGTGTCAGCTAAGATATTATATGATTTGATAAAACATATTATTATTTCATAATATTACGTAGTCTATTTTTCATGTATTTCTTGTCATCCAAAAGATCAAAGATTTGAATCATTGTCTATACATGTTGTACATGACAAAAAATAAATTGTAAGTGATGCTGACGACATCTCTTGAGTTGAAATGAAGCTACAACAACAATACTAATTTCTACGGCCTCGTTTGATAACCATTTTGTTTTTTGTTTTTGTTTTTTAAAATTAAATTTATGGACACTACTTCTAACTCCAAATTTATTCCTTTGTTATATACTTTTCACCGATTGTTTAAAAAAGCAAGCCAATTGAGGACTAAAAAAAAGTAGCTTTAAAAAATTTGTTTTTATTTTTAGAATTTGATTAAGAATTTAATACTTAAAAAAATATGCAAATCATTATAGAAAATATGGATGAAATAGAATTACTTTTCAAAAATAAAAATAAAAAACCAACTAGTTAACAAATGACACCTACATAATTGAAATTGAATTGTAAATAATGTAAGTATGATTATCAATTTTAACACATTGTCACGTCAATTTTTATTCATCATTATAATGGGAAAACGTTTTAAAATAATTTTAATGTTCAAATGTTAAAATAAAACTCTTCAAATTCTATCTGCTTGTTTAGATTGGATTGGAATTAAAAATAATAATAATAAAAATAAAATAAAATTATTTAAACACTTTTAATAAAAATTGATTAAAATAAATTTGAAAAGCTATTTTGAGTGGTTGCTAAACTCTCAAATTTCTTCTAAAATAATTTTTTTTAATTAAACACTTGAAAATGTATTCCAAATACATTTTATAAATTTTTTTTTTAGGATATGAAGTTAAATATTTCATTTATAACTAATATTTATTACAATTTTTCTTTTAAATAATAAGACAAGAGGCATTGGATAACGTTTTTATTTAAAAAAATAAAAAATCTTTTGAAGGTTACAAATAAGGTGTTTAGAGAAAAACAACAGAGACCATGTTTAAGGTATTATGGAAATTTCTACCACTACCATTTTATATTACATTTTATTTTATAAAGAAAATAGTATACAAAACAACCCTGATATTGTACTCTCTTTATGGCTCGTTTAGTTTATGAAAATGGAAAATAATATTTTATATTATATGCTATAAGTTTTCAACAATATCTTATTAAGATATTTCATATTCTCATTTAAGGAGGTTTTTCTTAACCATCTAAATAAGTGTATTTTCTCTATTTTCGATGGTTTTTCTTTCTCCCTTATTTTTTATCTTTTCATTTTGTTTTTTTTCTTCTTTCTTGATATTGATTAATTTATTTAGTTTTTATACCTATGTTCAAATTAAATTTATAATTGACATATATAATTAATTTTATTAATAATAACGCTAATATAATAATTTATTCTATTATTATGAATTAATATGAAAAACTATGAATAACCATAATTATATTTGCTTAAATCTCTTTTTATTAGTAATATATATTAACATCATAAATTATTTAATAAATTATTAATTAATTTTTTAAAAATATTAATTAATTAACTAATAATAAAATAAGTTACTTTTTTTCAATTAAACAATCTTGTACACCTATAATTCTAGTTTTAATCTATAACTATAATTATTATTAAAAAAATTAAAAATATTATTTGATGATTTAAAATCAATTAGTTTATATCAATTTCTTTTATATATATATAAAGGTTATAATTGACATTAACAATTAGCTAATTAACTCTTCAATTAACAAAACTACAAACATAAAAAATTTAATTGATAATAAATATATTAAACTGTAAGGTGAGTGGATAAATTTAATTAAATTCTAGTGGCTTAAAATTGATTTAACAACTTTATATAATAAAAATAAATTAACAAACAAAAATGAATTATTAAAATGAATTTTATATTTTATAGTTGCATAAAAAATTATAACACATTCCATAACATTTTATTCTCATTTTAAGTTATCTTTGATTTTTAGACATCTTATTCAAACCTACTTTATTTCTAGACATCTATAAAACATTAAATCAAACGTCTCTTAGTCTCTTATAAGAGGGGAAAAAAAACAAAGGAAAACAGAAAAAAAGGAAAAAAAAAAAAAAAAAAAAGGAAGACAGCGAGCAGTCGAGAATGATAATAAACCTTAAAAAGGAATAATAATAAAAAAATCGTTCAGGTAGGCTGGGCTTTTGAGTAGTTGAAGTTAAAAGACGTTGTTATCAATTATTAATTTAGGGAGTTTTGGACACTGCGAAGTGATTGTGTCTCCTGCTCCTTTTTGCCTCTTATTTCAGCAATATTTTGGTGTTTCGTGCTTTTTAGCTTACTTCAACTACATAATATACAAAAATTAAGTTTAAATCCTATTTTAATCTTTGGATTTTAGATCTGGTTCTATTTTAGTCTTTAAATTTAAAAAAAATGTTCGTTTTAGTTCATAAACTTTTAAAAAGTGTTTAACTTAGTCCTAGCTATTAAAAATATATTAATTGTTCAATAAAAATGTGAGAGAGCTTGTATTTTTTTATGACTAAGCTCTATATATATTGAGCAAGATGAATGTGAAGTAACATGTTAACAACTAACACACTACTACAAAACTGTGATTCCATGATATTTAAAAATTGTCCAATTTAAAATTTGACGATAATTATTTTTAGTTATTGTATCGCCTATAAAGATATGAGCATCGATGACAAATTTTTAAAAATTCATAATTGGTCATCTAATGACAATAAATGATTGTCAACAATGAACAATTATGACAACCATAAATTGTCATTGACAAGTATACTATGACATGTTATCATTATCATCAATCGATCCAAAATTGGGTATTTTTTGTATCATTATGATATTAACGACAATTATAAAATGTAAAAAAAATAATATACAGTGGCATTTTTTTTCTTATCAAGAATATCACAACCAAACTATATTGTCAAGATTATTTGAACAATGTCAAATATTTTATGTCAACAAATATTCTATAATGATACATTTTTATTATCCTATAATTTTATATTTATGACACATTTATATTGTCAATATAATACATGGCTTGATGGTTTGTTATTTCTTTGTACCTTGTCATCACACACATGATTTCCACTATCAATTATACCCTATTTTAAAATGTAAAATCAATACAAACACAAATAACAACTTTCATATATATAAGAATAAAGTTGGTAACATTTTTACGAGGAAACTAAATACAAGGAAATTGTCAAATGCCCTAAATGGACAAATACAGGCAAACTAATAATCAAATTTGGTAAAATTTTTACAAAGCAACCAAATACAATTGACAGTTATTTAATTGTGTAATTTAATTGTGCAAATTAAATTAAATAGGTGTAATTTAATCGTGCTAATTAAATAAATAAGTGTTATTTAATTAACTGAGCTAATTAATTAAATAAATATTATTTAATTAATTAATTATGGAGAAGTGAAATAGGAAAAGAATTAGAAAAAAATTTTGGTCATTCTCTATGTAAAGACATCCCCCTTATGACCCCTTTGGGAGACACAGAGACTATTAATACATAACACACAAGTGTTATTGTGCAAAAGTTTCCCTAAGCCACAAAGAGAATCCTCTCTATTCTCCATAACCCTTTTCTCCTCTCCCTCTCCCAATAGTTGGATATCACATATCCATCTATTGGAATCTTAGAGAATAACGAGCTTACTTTCATAGTAGTATTTGAGATTGTTCAAGAAATTGTTCGTGATCAAGATCGTTGGAGGAGTCATTCGTTGGAATTTAAAGAAGATTGTTTGTGAAGCTTGTGAATCTATAGAGGTAAGTACGATTCTAATCTTTTTTCTTAAAGCATACTATATTACATGTTTATATTCTGTTTTAGTATACTTAATTGTTTATGTAAAAAACAAATTGCGGGATGCAAGGCGTTCACAACGCTTCCGTCGTGAGATTCAATCCCTTTAAACAGTAAGGACGAATGTGTCCTGCCTTTCCACAGTAATAACAAATCCATTTTTGTTTCTCATTGCAACTTCAAGGGGATGTTAAACATCCTTTGTCTTTGATAAAGGGACTGACATCGAAGAGTTCTGGACTAGAACAAAGATGATTCACCTTTATAGAATCGCTTACCCTGCCTTAAATCCAATGCCACACTTATCAAAAAGCTGCTTGCCAGAGGATAGAATCATGTTAAAATCATCGATGCTTGAGTTCATCATGTGAACAGACTTTGACATCGATTCGAGTTCAACTTTTGATGCCTTTAGCTAAAAAATGGTGCTTAACAAATGGTGATTATCTTCAATTAATTTTTCTATTCTCTTTTTTTGAATTTTCATTACTTTAGACTCCTCCATCCATAGTTGATAGACTTTTTCAAAAGAAAAGATTTCATAGGTAGCTATATTTTCTTCTGTTTTTTTTTCCTGCCACAGAAATACTTCATTAGAATGATCAATCACATTAGAATGTTCAAGAAAAAGATTTCGTATAAGAGCTCGAACTTCCTCATCAGAGTCACTACTTGACTCAGTTTCATCATATGATAGGATAGCATAATATTCTTTATTTTGTCTTCTTAGAAAGTTTGGACATTCAGTTTGAAAGTGTCTGATCCACTCACATTCTCGACATCTACGATTTTTTTCCTTTGACACGTTGACTACTGTTGGCTTTTTTGTCATTTTCTATCCTCTTTGTAGGAACTTTTGAGAGCTTTGGATCCAGCTTATTGTTAATGTTACTAATGTCCTTGACATAAGAGGACACATAGTTTCAATGGGATACTAAATGTTTGTTCCATCGTCTAAGAGCTTTGCCAAACTACTTTGCTATAAGGAAAATTGATTCAACTAGATTTTCAATCATTTCTTTGTTCTTGCTCTTAGAACTTTCATTACTCACTGAGGATTATAGTGCAATTCCCTTGGATTTCTTCTTAGGTTGACCTTCAAAGGACAGTACAAATGTTTGAAAGATCCAAACAATTCATCAACTTTTGTGTTGGCAATATCATGGGTCTCGTCAATAGCTGTGACCTTCATATAAAATCTTTTCGGTAAGGAGCGCAATTTCCAGAAGGCGCATGTTAAACTCTACAATAGTTTCATCATCAAGCATTTTTAGAGATTCAAATTTAGTAGTTAGGAGCTGTGACTTTGACATCTTCACCTTAAATGTTCCTTCATAAGCAACAACAAGTATATCCCAAGCCTCCTTTGCTGAATCTCAAGTGTTGATCAATCTAAATACGTTTTTATTCACTCCATTAAAGATTGCATTCATAGCACGAGAGTTTCCTAACAATGCTTCATCTTCAACCTCTGTTCAATCTCTTTCACGTTTTGGACTGACAACTTCATTGTTATTAGCAATTTGAGAAGGATATCCTCCAGTCACAATAGCCTCCTGTGACTTTCTATTAATATATTTGAGAAAAGCAATCTTTCGAGCTTTCTAGCACAAGTAGTTCGTTCCATCTAAAAAAGGAGGACGAGTAGTTGATCCACTTCCCTGATCGACTCTATTGAATACTCAATGAACTAACAATCAACTAGCTCTGCCACAAATTGAAAAATTAGATAGATCTAATACAGAATACAATGTCAAGCATGGTGTCAAAAATTATATGTATGACAAATGGACAATATTAAAGCAAACAGAAAAATAACGACACAGAGATTGGTCACCCAGTTCAGTGTAAAAACACTTACGTCTAAGGGGTAACAAGCTTGGTGGAACGAAACTTCACTATAAAGAGTTTTAACAATTACAATGAAAGTACTATCAGATAGACTCTCTCTTCAGTGACTCATGTATAGCTTTCTCTTCAGTTTCAACTTAGGCTCCTCCTAAGTTTGAGCTCCCTCACGTCAACAATAATGCTTCTTCAAGCTTTATATGAGATCCCCTCAATACAACATACTTAGGCTCCCCTTAAGAGTGAGATCCCCTCACATTTTTCATATTTAGGCTCCCTTAAATAGAGTTTTCATCGTCTTCAACATACTTAGGCTCCCCCTAAATACAATATCAAATCAAACTTCTCCTGAATTCTACAATGGTTACTGAACTAAAAATCTCAACGACAAATACAAAGATTTTCAATAACAATACATAGAGGTTAAGGTTTAGACAAACTCTAAGCTCAAAACTCTTAATACACATTTTTCCAATTAGGCGGCTAACCCTGAAAATAAATAAGAGTATAATATAAATAAGACTAGCTATGAAAATATATTTCCTGAGTGAATAAATATTCTCTGCAAGAAAATTGGAAGGCAGATACAAAAATTTACAAATCACACAGATGGATATGGAAAAGATATTTTGTAGAATCAGCTGGTAGACATGTAATAATGTTTATGACAATGTCTTTGACATGTTGCGCAATGTGTTGCTTGAGTTTTACCTGTAACAAAATCAGCCAACTACACTACAATCTTATGATTATATCAACCAATCATATTGCAGTAACAACCTAAATCGAAACAATAATGTACTCAATATCGATTTGATGCCTGAAAATATAAAACATAGACACATAACTTGGCTCGCATTTTAATTTCTAAATGCCCTTGCAAAATGGAAACTCTAGTGCTCAAGGGATATGTTCTTACCTTCAAAATAGCCATTGACATCTTTAAAACCTGATAGAATGTTAAAAAAAAAAAAAAAAAAAAAAAAAGACCTGGAACTACAAATAAAATAATCATAAGGACTAGAAAAGAAAAAATTTTCTTCCCAAATTGCCATTAGAGTTCAACCAAAGTTATGAATCCATAATTAATAAGCGTTATAACTCAACCTAAATCACTTTAATCTAGTCCCATCGTGAATTAGAGCATTCTTACCACAAATTCTTACCCATAAAGACTTGAAATCTTGCTAAAACTTGTTGAACAAGCTCAATCCTACATATTTGAAACTAACAAGAAGTGAAAAGTCAAATGCAAGTGGCTCAAAATCAAACCTTGTTTAAAGTGAAGGAAATCACAAATAGAGATTTCCATGAGTAGCGGAAGTGGATCGTTCCAAATTTCATTCAGAATGAATACAAACAATTACAATCTTAAACAGAAACTAACAAGTTATGCATAAACCAAAATTATAGCATGTTATAAGAAAACACAAGGGATAGAGTATGCGTACCTTTGAAGAACTCTTCTTCAGGTATCCTTCGATCAATGTCCAATGGTCCAACAATGCACTCGAACGCAACGATCGGAACAGGCAATAGTACGAACACATACACAATGATCGTCTGAATGCTCCTCGAACCCAATCGAGTCCAACTCGATTCACGAACTGAGTTAAGACACCACCACACGTGTTACCTTGATATTCTCGGTGTGAGAATCCAAGAGTTGTGGGCTCTGTATGATATTGGATTGAGGAAGACAGGAGGTATACGATCGAGTAAATGGGAGATAAGAACACTGTCTATCGCATAGACGATGTACTTGATCGTTTAGTAAACATAAGCCTATTGCATAGACTTCGCTACTCGATCGTGTAGCAACGATCAACAAGTAACTATCGTATAGTCGACTCTAAGTGATCGTGTATGCTCTCAACGGCTATCGCTTAGTAAAAACTATTTTTACTTGATAGCCTTTTCCGTGAGACTCATCCGAAATGAATCAACTTCTAAATTTGGAAAATAATCCCTTTTTATCTCACGGTTACCATAAAACTTCAAATAACTTCCCACTCGAAATGGTTATTAGTGAAAAATAATTAATTATCATATAATTAATATTTTATAAATAAATATGATAACCAACTTATCATATTATATTTACAACCTATAGTTTTAATATTTCATCATATGAAACATATAAACCATAGTTCTTTTTCTATTTTATGGTACTTAATATAAATCATATTTATATTACTTCCTCCATTTAATGTATCTGATATATCACACCAATTATATCACATATAATTGAATTTCTTCTTGTTAATTTGAACACTTCAAACTAACCCAAAATCTGATTCTCAACTTGAACCCATTGAACTACCAAGGGGACCTCATGGACCTGTAGCTTGAAGCTCCAATGGTACGTGAATAACTGACTAAACTCTTTAGTCACGAGATCCACCATCCATTAACTGCCGAACACTCCACTAAAGACCGATAGCTGCACTCTTCACACTACAGATATATTTCTGTGTCCATATAACCAATCAATAGTGCAATAACCCTTCACGAATCACTCGTAGGTATAGCTGGGTCAATTTACCGTTTTGCCCATGCAGTTACATCTAACTTCTTAAGTACCACTGATTCCTCTAATAAACAATAAGTCATAGTTCTACTATGACTAAGTCCTCTCTTCCAAAGAGAGGGTGTGTCCACTATGTTCAAGACCCGGAATCAACCCTTAAGAGAGCAATTTATCTACTTACCCTTGCTTCGAGGAAGGAATGAATTCCGTCTGGTGTAGCTGAGTTCCCAGCTCCCCAATCACACGAATCCCAAAAAATAGGCTTGTTGAGTTGGCAATCTGGCCAATCTCACCCATACTAATCAAAAGATCGCCACCATAGGCAGAAATTCCCAAAACACTCAGGATTAAGGTTATGTCACCTATGGTCATTTTAATGAAATGTAAGTCTCAATTATCAACGACGTTATATAAAAAGACTAGTCATCTCGTGGTCCGGTCTTATACAAACTCTTTGTATAGGATACCCCGCTCGTATGTTTCCACATGAATGGTCAGGATCAGACCATTTGTAACACTTTATAATACTTGTAAATATCTACAAAGCGGGTTGTATCCGTACTGTCACCAAGATAAAGTATCTCTCATTTATCCTTACACTATAGACCATTTAGGTTATTACTTAAGACATGATCTACTTGTATGTCTCACATACATGCTTAAGTTATATGAAATAACCACGGATCTTAGTTTATTGGATATGAGTAAATGCAAATAAAATAACACTTATTTTATTAATAATAATGTGTACAAAATGTTTACAAACTACGAAACCACCGGGAGAATTAGGACACCAATCCCAACATAAAGAAGAGAAAATGCTGATGAAAATCTCATATTAGCAATAAAAATGGACAAGGAGGTTGGGGGGAAATTTTTTTAAAGTAACCTCCACATTCACGACGATGCAAATTGGAGGAGGGTTTTTCACGACGGTAAAATTTCCTAGTTGAGACATGGAAGGATGGCTGAAGGATGAGACACTGAAGGATGGTTGGATGGCTGATGAAGGATGACCCACGGAGATCAAGCGATGAGGGATTGAAGGATGACTAGATGGCTGACAGAAGGATGTTTGAAACACGGAAGAGAAGGCGACCTTGAAACTAAAGGACGTGAGCTGATGACCAAAGGAAGCTGGAGATGGATGGCGGCGGCGCTGAAGAGTCAACAAACTGATGACCAAAAGATGTTGAAGACAAATGTCGGCGACGATGCTGAAGGCGGATGGGCGGGGATGTTGTTGAAGATGGACAGATGACGGAAGCGTTGAAGACGCGAACTGAAGAGGATGGGTTTTCCATTTCACGCGCATTGAGCTCTAAGGTCTTTTCTAATCTTTGTAATCATTTTAAAAATAATGTATATAATTAAATTCATTTAATGATAACTAATAAATATCATAAGTCAACGACATTGAAAGCCTGTCATAAAATAACAAAAACCTGAAATTAGCGTTTTTACTGCAAAAAACGCGCATTTGTATCATTTATGACACTTTTTTTTCACTCCCTCCAAATTTTGCTACAACCTTATGTCATGGAAACTCATTTTTGTGGCAGTGGTATGCCAAAATACTGCATGATCAAAATTTTGAATTAAAAATATCTTTTAAATTCTTTTACTTTGCCACCTTATTCAAAATTGAAATTGATCCAGACTTTTTTTTTTTTTTTGTAACTAACTTATTTGGTAGCCTAGTTATTCAAAAATACAAGTCACCTCGCTTTTTTGTTAAAGAGTTAACAAAATTTTAATATATCAGGGGGCCAAAATAGACACTTTTTAAAAGTTGAGAGATTAAAATCAACATTTTAAAAGTTTAGGGACCAAAATAAAACAATATTCAAAGTTTAAGGATTAAAATAGATATTTTAAAAAGTGTAGGAACCAAAATAGAATATTATTCAAAGTTTATAGACCAAAATATGATTTAAATATAAAGATTAAAAAAAACTTAAAAAAAAAAAATCGAAGATTGTCGTAAATGAAGAATTAAGTGCATTCAATAAATGTATTTTTTTCTTTTTTTCTCTTTCTTCTCAATCAAAGAGTGTCACCTCGTGGCTCATCAATGGCAAGTGAGCAAACTATCAATTGGAATGGAAGAAAAATATTTATATATTTTTAATGAATTATGATTTTTCTTACTACGTTAAAGTGAGAGTGGGCAAAAAAATTCGTGATATTTCAATGTCTTGGAAAGTCGGCTACTGTCAAATTTAAACTCATTCTTCTAGGTTTTTGTTTTTGTTTTTCTTCCTCTCTTTTATTGGAAGATGGGGGTGATAATTAAGAATCTCTTTTTATGTGTTGACATATTGGAACCAATATCTTTTGAGTTAATGACAATTTAATACTGATATTGATTTCGTGTTAAGTTTGGATTCACTTGATAAATAAATGTTTTTTAAAAAATTCATTTTTATTTAAACACTATTGATAGAAATTTATTAAAATATATTTGAAAATACTCTTCAATTTCTTTTAAAATAACTTATTTTTTAAAAAAATTAAGTACTTGAAAATATATTTCAAGCATATCCTTTCTTATTTGTAATATATAATCTTTTGATTATCGTTTTGCGTTTACTTGCTTGAAAGTTTAGGTTCACAATCTAGTATTGACTGTTGGTTGCTTTTTCATAAATCATGTATGGGTCATTAGTTGTGCACATGTCAACTAGTGGAAGATGAGTTGACAATGGTAGAGGTGGCAATAAAGCATGAGTTCATGACTACATGCAAATAAAGAAGACCATAATTTTATCGACATCAACAAACTCACTATAACGCTCAAATTTAGTTTGAATTTGAAAGGAAAAAAAATCATAATTACAATAGTAAATTTAGTTTGAATTTAAAAGGAAAGAAATCATAATTACAATAGTGAGAGAGAGAGGTTACCTCCCATTTAAGCTTTTATTGATTTGAAGATAGAGGATTTCATCATTGTGAGCTTGCCCGGTATTGCTAGCGACTATTGACAAGGATGCCACATCAGCTCTAGTAACAAATGAAGAAGGCCAGCATGGAGCACACACAGCAACCAACGTGGCGCCTCTCTCTCCCCAACCGATTCTGGTGCAACCAATGCCTGCTCATTCACCTGCACACCAAAAAGACAGAAATTGTTAACAATAAATTCTTTTCCATTTTATCGTTTCTCATATTCAATTGATGTATATATATACCTCTCATTCTTTCGTATATGGCATTGAAAAAGAGAAGAACAAATATATCAATATATCAAAAAGAAGAGGAAGAAGATATTCACCTTCGTCGGCCATATCAGTCTCTCTGCTTTCTTCTGCCCTTTTTTTTCCATAGCCTTTCTGACTTGGTATCAGAGACTTCCTACTCTCGGGCTTTGATAAGCAAAGAAAAAACGATCCAAAAATGGAAAATCCACCTGCTACCTCGTTGCCTACCTTTCCTAGAATCATCAACAATGGAAACATCACAAGTCCACCCCTGAATCAGCTACTAAACCAGGTGACATCTATAAAGATGGATAGGTCTAATTTTCTCCTTTGACAAAACTTAGCTTGACCGATACTCAGAAGCTACCGTCTGGAAGGCTTCCTAACTGAAGAAAATCCTTGCCCCAGTCGATTCATCGTCAGATAAACAAATGAGCATTCAGGTGAAAGCTCAAGCTGATCCAAGCCCTACAACTTCAGCAGGAGCTGAACTACAACCCAATCCAGCTTATAAAGCCTGGATAGCCGTCGACCAACTACTCCTAGGTTGGCTCTACAACTCTATGAACCAAGAGATTGCAACACAAGTAATGGGACACCAAACGGCAAGGGAGCTATGGGAAGATGTCAAAGAACTTGTTGGAGTTCAGTCGAGGGTTGAAACTGATTACCTAAAGAGGATGTTCCAACAAACCCGCAAAGCTGCCCTGAAGATGAGTGAGTACCTAACCCTGATGAAAAAGTATGTTGATAGTCTTGCTCTTGCAGGTTCACCAGTGTCTCCTTCTGACCTTATATCCCCCGTGTTGGCTAGCCTTGATGAAGAGTATAATCCGGTTGTTGTAGCAGTGCAAAGAAAAAGGTACAACTAGGTGGTCTGATCTTCAATCTGACCTGTTATCCTATGAAAAGAGACTTGAGTATCAGTTGGCCATCAAAACTGGTATTACTGTTATGACAAATATGTCCATCTCCTCCAATTCACCATCAGTTAGTGTAGTGTAGAAAAGTCCCAACACTTCATCAAACCCCTATCGAAATTCCTATGGAAATAACCAATCCTCAAACTACAGGGGTGGAGGAGGAAGAAACAAAGGGCGCGACCGATGGAACAATGCCTCTACAACCAAGTCTACCTGCCAAACCTGTGGAAAAATAGGCCACACTGTTGATATCTGTTACTTTAGGTATAATAAGGAATTCAACAATCCTCGACAGACACACGCTCGAGCTAAATCCACTCAGCTTCCATCAAACAGACATCAAGAACAGCCTACCTCAGCCTTAATTGCTCATTCGACAACTGCCTCCCCTAGTAGCTGACCCCAACTGATATGTTGATAGTGGAGCCTCAACACATGTAACCAGCAACCCAACCTTCCTTCAATCTTTCTCCAACTACACAGGTACTGATAAAGTTGTTGTTGGTAATGGTACTCCTTTTACTATGTCTCAGTCTGGACAATCCAATCTGCACACTGAAAATGGTATTTTGTACCTACTAAACATACTATATATGCCTGCAATTACCAAAAATCTAGTCAGTGTCTCCAAATTAGCCAATAATAATAATATTGTGGTTGAATTTCATGTTGATTTCTGTGTGGTTAAGGACAAGGACTCGGGAGTGGCACTTATGACTGGACGACTTAAAGATGGACTCTACCTATTGGATACTGTCAACCAGCTGATAAATAATGCACCCTCTACATCAGGACTCTCAGGTACTCGTTTAAAAACTTGGTCCAATCGGTTTTTCTCACATTCTGCCCTTACAACTAGCACTACTGTCTCCAAGCTACTCCTCCATAGGTGATTAAGCCATCCATCCCCTAAAATTTTGTCTAAACTAATTAGTGGATGTAATATGAAAAATGTTGTTAATGAAAAGTTCTTTTGTGAAACTTATCAATTTGGGAAGTCACACAATCTACCATTCTCTGATTCTCTTTCTCATGCTAAACAACCATTTGAATTGGTTCATACTGATCTCTGGGGACCAGCCTCAATACTGTCAACGGATGGCTATAGATACTATGTAATTTGTGGATGACTTCAGCAGGTTCACTTGGTTTTATCCTCTTAAACAAAAGAGTGATACAATAGTTGCTTTCCAAAATTTTCAAGCTCTTGCTCGCACACAGTTTAATAGAACCCTTGGAACTTTACAAATGGATGGAGAAGAAGAATACCAACCTGCTGCTCACATGTGCACTCAGCTGGGAATTCACATACGACTGTCTTGTCCTCACACATCAGCTTAAAATGGTCGTGCTGAGCGTAAACATCGGCACATTGTTGAGACCGACTTAACTCTCCTTGCTCAAGCTAGGATGCCCCTGCATCTATGGTGGTATGCTTTCCAAACTACCGTGCTCCTTATTAATGGCTTTCCCTCTTCTGTTCTTCTGGACATCAGCCCAATGGAAGCACTACTTGGTAGCAAATTAGACTTGTCATCCTTCATAGTGTTTGGTTGTACCTGCTATCCACATATCCGAACCTATCAGTCTCACAAATTTGACTTCCACAATAAAAAGTGTGTGTATCTCGGTCCCTCACCATATCGCCTGTACTGATTATATATCGGATAGGTGCTCGCCCCCAAGCCAGTGTCCATCTTCATGAAATAACATTAGCAAAGGCTACCGCTGCCTCATTGATATTAGGAAGATTATCATCTCACGTCATACGATATTTAATGAAGAAGATTTTCCCTTTCAAACTGGCTTTGCAAGTGATCAGTCCTCAAGTCCTCAAGCCCTCCCAGCTCAGCTCCTCCAATCACTACTTGGTTCCCCCAACCAACCATAAACTTGCCCCCATCCTGTCACTCACCTGTCACTTATCCTCCTCATACATCTTAGGTCCAACATCACTGTCCTGATCCCTTGTTGACTTCTACCACCCCACATTCCAATCCTTGTTTACCTTCTGCAACCTCTCCTCCAATATCACCACCTCAGGCCTTACATCCTCTACCAAATCCTCCTTACAAAATCAATAAATCTCTACCTAACCCTTAATAAGCACTCACCCTATGATCACTAGAGGGAAGGCAGATATTTTCAAGCCCAAGGTCTGGTCTGCTGAGCTTGTCACTGATCTTACTCAAGCTGAACCACACTGTCTCTCAAGCTCTGTTAGTTCCACAATGGAAAATAGCAATGGTTGAAGAACTTACAGTCCTACAGTGCACGAACACTTGGACACTAGTCCCCCTACCTCTACCACCACTGTAGTTGGCTGCAAATGGGTTTACCGTTTAAAACATGATGCACAAGGGTCTATTTAACGGTATAAAGCACGCCTTATTGCCAAAGGTTTTCATCAGCACCCTGGATTTGATTACTTCGACACCTTCAACCCTGTTGTCAAACCCTCTACCATCAGAATTATCCTAACACTGGCAGTTTCAAATCGCTGGCCACTTCGTCAAATAGACTTCAACAATGCCTTCCTCAATGGCACACTCAAAGAGACTGTCTACATATCTCAACCTTCTGGTTTTGAAAGCACAACTCACCCTCACTATGTCTGCAAGCTCAATCGAGCTATCTACGGCCTTAAACAAGCCCTTCGAGCTTGCAATGATGAACTCAAAGGCTTCCTCTGTCGAACTGGCTTTAAAGTAAGTTCACTTTTATACTATATGCGCACCTTATCTTTCATTACCATGCTCATTATCTATGTGGATGATCTAATCCTTACAAGCAGCGATCCAGCTCATATTGATCATCTTGTATCAGTCTTCCATAAACAATTCTCCCTTAAAGACCTCGGCACACTTAGTAAATTCCTTGGCATTCAAATCTGTTATACACCATCTGGTCTTCACCTCCATCAAGCTCAGTATATCACTGATTTGTTAGCCAAGCTAAACCTCCAACATGTAAAGCCTTGTCCAACCCCTGCTGCCCTTGGCACTCTGTTATCGATCAATATAAGAAAACCTCTCTCTGACCCTTTTCTTTATCGTAGCACAGTTGGTGCTCTTCAGTACCTACTAATACCCCGACTAGACATAGCTTTTATTGTCAATAAGTCAAGCCAATTTCTCTAAGCCCCCACTGATGTGCATTGGTTAGCTGTCAAAAGAGTGCTTCTCTACCTAACGGAACAACTCGACTTGGTCTAACCATCAATTCTGATCCACACCTTACCATCTCAGCCTATTCTGATGCTGATTGGGCTTCAAGCCTTGATGATAGAAAGTCCACTGTTGCCTACTGTATTTACCTTGGCTTCACTCTTATCTCTTGGTCCTTTAAGAAATAAGCAACTGTGGCACGCTCTAGCACATAATCCGAGTACAGAGCCCTTACTCATACTGCCACTGAGGTCATATGGGTGTGCAACCTTCTCACTGAATTGGCTTCTCCCCAACTGGCATTCCCGTTCTCTGGTGTGATAATCTGGGAGCAGGTGCATTGGCCGCCAATCCTGTTTTCCATGCTCGAACTAAACACATCGAAATTGATGTGCATTTCATTCGAGATCTCGTCCTAAGTGACCAACTCCATGTGCGGTATGTTCCTACCACAGAGCAGCTTGCGGATTGCCTCACCAAAGCACTTCCAATTTAAACCTTTTCTTATTTGCGAAGCAAGCTCGACCTAACTCAGTTAAGCTCTCGCTTGAGGGGGGATGACAAGGATGCCACATCAGCTTCAGTAACAAATGAAGAAGGCCAGCGTGGAGCACACATAGCAACCACCGTGGCGCCTCTCTTTCCCTAACCGATTCTGGTGCAACCAACGCCTGCTCATTCACCTGCACACTAAAAGGATAGAAATTGTCAACAATAGATTCTTTTTCATTTTGTCGTTTCTCATATTCAATTGATGTATATATATACCTCTCATTCTTTCTGTATATGGCATTGAAAAAGAGAAGAACAAATATATCAATATATCAAAAATAAGAGGAAGAAGATATTCACCTTCCTCGGCCATATCAGTCTCTATGCTCTCTTCTGCCCTTTTTTTTTCCATAGCTTTTCTGACTACTATTATAAACAACAAAGTCTAGAATTGATTTTTCTAAGGACTCTTTAGATCAACAATGTAACTATACTCCCTCTACTCTTACGTCTTTAAGTAAAACATGCCTTTAATATTTCACGCTAGTACCCAACTAATATGATATATCAAATGTTATGTATAACACTAAGAAATTTAATGTTGTTTTTGGAACCAAATTTGGGTCATATATTATTTGACATCATCCTTAATTCCACTTACTTGTGGTATGATGAGTTATATATTTAAAAGATTCAATCTTGTGAATACTTTTGTCATTCTTCTTATTATTTTTTAAAGTTCAACTACATAAAAGGTGAAACAACTCGAATTTCTAAACTTTTGATCAGAAATAGACTTCAATAATTTAAAATTGTCTTCAAATTTTAAGTTATAAACGTAGATATACAATAAATACACTTAAAATCAAGATTTAAAATGTTGATGTCAATAAAAATGTCAAAATTTCAATTTTATAGAAATGTCAAATTCCAGGGATACTCTTAAAACATAAACAAAAAAGTAAAATAAATAAATAAGCATTTTATACTTTAGAAAAATTTCATATATAGAAAAAATGTCAAACTATTTATAAAAATAACAAAAAGAAAATTCTAGATTTTTATCAGTTTCTATCACTGATAGATACTAATAGACTTCTATCGGCCTCTATCCGCCTCTATAAAAAAAGATTAAAATTTTATTATTTGTGTAAATAGTTTTTTTTTAATGTTTCATCTAATTTTTTATGATACAAAGAAACTATTGATTCATACCTAATATCAATATCAAATAAAAAATATGAAAATATCAATGAAAATGGTGACACTTGGGTGAAAATTTAATAATAGGCCTAAAATAGTAATTTTGACGTTGGCGATTTGCCCTAGCTAGTCTAGTTGGACCGTTGGTCCACAAGTCGAAGGCTTTGAACACGTCCAACTGAAGTTGGACTTCGTTTCATTCGAGCCCACTACCGCCAACCCCAACGGTTAAACCCTCTCGTTCGCAGTTTTGTATTTCATAGTTCTGCTCCAACCGTCATTCTCGTCATAAACCCTAAAAATCACAGAAAATCCGTTGCAATTTCCGACTCTTTTGATTCTCTACAGTTCATGCTTTCTTAACTTATTCCTCTTCTTAGTAGAGTTTCAAGATGTCTTCGAGTATTCTTCAATCTGAATCGCCTCGAAACCCTAGACTGACGTGGGAAGGCTGCAGCGTTTTGCTCGACGTCAATGACGGCGACCGCCTGGTTTTTGCTCGACTCTCCCCCGCCTCGTATGTCTCAAGTTTAAGTGTTGATTTCTGGTTTTCAATGCTCAGTAAGTATGATGCATGATAACAAAAATTACTTTGATTTGCAGTACATTGAAAATTGGTAACAAAAGTTTCTCTCTAAAGCCCTTAATCGGTTGTCCATTCGGTTCCTTGTTTCAAATTGAGAATGGAGGCAATGGTCCACATTTGGCTCGCGTTATGCCCTCCAGAGAAGAAGGTTTTGATTTCTTACTATGGATTTTGTTAACGAATTGGTTTCATCTTTGTGAAAAAAATTTAACTGATGCGATCTTCCATTTTGGTATCTGTTTTTTGAAGGCAATAACTGTCAGGAAACGGAGGAGATGAAGGAAGAGCAGGTGACAAAAGATGAGCTGAGGGATAACAGAGCGATTGTAGACAATAATAAGGCACAGAGCCTCTCTAGTGATGATATCGATGCAATGCGAAGGTTAGTTATTGCTTTGCTTTGCCACTGGTTCAAGAGGAGGCTCAAACTTTTATCATGAAGCTTACACATCGTTTAAATTATAAAAAGCTAACAGCTCCTATAGAGGCCTACTCAGAATCACGTAATAGTTAGAACATTAGTGTCCTCTTAGCTACATTATGAATTGTGGTGATTTAGCCACTACTAACTTTACCGGCCAGTGTTATAAAAACATAGAAGATGAAAATATTAGTGATAACAATGACAATGCTGAAAATAGCCTTGAGAACTTCTATAATCGGTGAGGTGTATAATTTGTTTTATCCTGTCTCTCGTACTGCCTTAATAGGCACCGTTGACTTTTACCTTTTAAAATATTGGTCCAATCACATTTTTATCACCACGGATAAAGTCACAAAGTCTCAAATTAACCAGTGATGAAATGCACTGGCAATTTAAGATCCTTTTCCCTATCCAGGATATATTGGGCATTGTTATTATTTGAGTTGGTTGGTTTCATAAAAGGAGTGACCAAGCATTGTTCTTTTGTTGGCCAAATTTATCGACCAAGCATTGTTCTTTTGTTGACCGATCATTGTTAGTTTCAGTGCAGCACAATAAATTTTCTTGAACCCTGCCTTTTTCGCTGTGATTCTAGCTCTGTGGTATCCCACTTGCAAGAGGCCAACCATGTGGGGCCACTGTACTAGGATTGCAGGGGCACAGGGTCTGTTCTGCACTTTCTCCTCAATTTTTTGACATTTATGGAATTAATCTTCTTTGATTTATTTTCACAGAACTTTCTGTTGTCTTTTTCTTAAATATGTTATTATACATGATGCATACTCTCTCTCTTTATATGTAGTCAGGGTGCAACTGGTGATGAAATTGTGGAAGCTCTCATTGCCAACAGTGCAACATTTGAAAAGAAAACAGTTTTCTCTCAGGTGATCAGAATGTGAACACCTGAGTAGTTTTATCTTTGTATATCCAGCATTTTTTTTTGCTGAATTCCAAATCTTGTCTGCAGGAGAAATATAGGCTCAGGAAACAAAAGAAGTATGCGCCCAGGGTACTTTTGAGGAGACCTTTTACTCGAAGGTATTCATAATAACACTTATTGACAAAAACTTTTTCATAATATGTGGACTTCAATAATAAATGCAAGGTAGATCACACTCATGAAAATTTGTATTTGTAATCTCACTAGAATTCATATATTTAATGGTGCTGATGTTTTTCTCCCCCATCTTACAGTATATGTGAAGCATACTTCAAGAAATATCCAGCTAGAATCGGGTGATTTATTTGTCCTCTTTTCCACTACTTTTTTTTTCCCATTCAGTTCCAATTCTTTCCACATCTTTTTTCAGTCATTTATTTTTAGTTGTAACAATCCCTGCGTGTTTTCTATATATTAGATGACTAAATGAGTGTCGTATGAGGACTTCAATTGGCCTTAGTTTTAGGGCCTATTGGAAGTATTACTATGATAATACTTTTCTGATCTCTTCCACCAGCTACTTGTACAAGGAAGGATTTGATTTTAATTTTTTTTTCCAGTTCAATTATTATGTTTTATAGGTAACAGCATTTTTTTTGCCCTTGCTGTTTATTTCTTGGTTCGTCATCTGGAAAACCGTGTGATAATTGAATTTCACATTATTGAACATATTTGAAGTTTCTATTCTTTCCTTTTGTCATCATGCATCATGATGCTTTGAAGTTGGAAACAAGATTAATGTACTCTGTTTTCTTGCTTTTGATTCAGATTCTTGCGATTGGATGCTTTATCACTTCTTCTTTCTTTTGCCAATGTGACTGCACATTCCGATGTTCTTGTGGTTGATATGGTTGGTGGTCTTCTCACTGGAGCTGTGGCTGAGCGCTTGGGAGGTCTTTTCTCTATTATTCTTGGCATTATTAAAAAATAAATAAAGTGGGTTCATTTTGTTCAAAAACTGGCTGTAAATCCTCGATGAATGTGAGCCATGGTAGAAAGTTAGATTTACGTGTAATGAGAAAACATTGGGTATAAACCAGGCGGGATTAAAATCACTTGAGTGGTGGATGTTGACAGCCTCCTCTTTGTACTTGTCTCAAGCAACTTAAGGTCTTACAGTATAGCTAATGAGTTATGCAGACAGTTTCTATGCTGTTGACAACTTAAGGTTTTATCGTATTTTCTAGTCTTACAACTTCTCCAATTTAATTTTGATTTGTATTAGTGTACAAAACAAGATTACGTATCCATTCAAGATGCTCTGGTCACAAGGTAAGGGCTTACAATATTTGGAGATACCTTAAAGGTCGTGAGTGTATTACCGTGTTAGAAAATTAATGGCTTAAAACCATGTTGTTTCATGGAGTTTGGGGTGGATGAAGATTCTTTCACCATTAGTGCGAGTGGTCGATTGGCGTAATTCAAATTATCAGGGAGGAAAATATTGTTGGGTGTCAAATTTCGATATTACAAATTATAACTACAATCTGTGTTCTGCCCCACATTATCTGATGCTAAATTGTGTGTTTTACAGGCAAGGGTTCTGTTTGCAATACATACGTTGGAAATAATCCAAACCCTATGGATATCGTAAGAATATTCAACTTTGATGATGAAATTTGCTCAAGGTTTGCTGCTTTAGTCCTATTTCTCGTGTCTTCTTTATGTTACATTTAGGGAAAATTGCAAAAATCACCCTTAAAGTATAGTAGTAGTTGTAATTATACTCTTAAACTTTCAATTTAAAAAATCGTACACTCAAACTTGTATAAGTGTTAAAATTGGTTCAAATTGGATCTTCAAATTTACACAATTGTATAAATTTTAACATTTTTATAAGTTTGTAGATTCAATTTTTATCATTTGTGTGTCCAATTTCTACAATTATGGTAAGTTTTGAGGGGTACTATTTTAACACTTCTAGAAGTTTAGGAGCTCAATTTTTTCAATTGAAAGTTTGAGGGTATAATTGCAACTTCGGTGATTTATTATTATTGTTGCTGTTTTCAAATGTCATTCTAGTTTCCACTCCTCAGTAACTCTTTATCCACCAGGATAATGCGATCACCCCTTGCTGAGCTCGCCTCATCCCAAGTTGAAGATTCCAAGCCTAATGGTGAACAAGAAGTTGGTGTAAGTAGAGTTTTTCTTTTCTTATTGTTTTCTTAAGATGAGTTTGAAACCGACTTCTGGAACGCTGAAGAGTGCTCTTGACTAAGTGCTTATAAAAAAGTATCGAAGTATTTGTTTACGTAACCAAATACTTTCAAAAGGGCATTATATTTAATCCTTAATTTAATCCTTCCAAAAGTACCAGTTAATATTCGTTACTCTCAAAATTCATTTCAAACCATTTTTTTTCTTTTTTGGAAGATTAATTTGCACGATCAGGCATCTCAACCTGTTAGTATGGATGAAAGCCCTCTACCATCTACAGACCAGTCCTCAGATCTCAACTCAGAGTCTATAGTTTCTCCATTAACTAAAGTATTTAAATGCGCAAAGGCTGGAGATAAGGCACCGCAAGAAGTTATCAACCTATGGAAGGAAAATGGTTTTACTAGGTGAGTAAAGAGTATTGGTTGGTTGTAATATGTGCTTCACTATTAATAGTAATTCACTAGATTATTTTGATTAATTGCAGCCTAATAATTGCTGCACCACAGTCGGATGCATGGAGTCTTGTTAAAGATCTGTTGCCTCTTGTAGCAAACTCTGCCCCATTTGCTATTTATCACCAGTATCTTCAGGTTGGTTCTTCAAAAGGAAAAAAGAAGTATTGAAGCATGTTCCTTAAAATTTCCCTCCTCAAGGAGTGCTCTAAGGGCTTGGTGAATTTGAACTTCATAATTGAATATCCTAATTACTTTTTGGAAGTGATTTAGAGGAAGGACAGTCTCTTTAGGAATTAGTGAGGGATGAACCATGAGCATATAGGAGTGGAGCTTGATACCTCCGTTATAAAATAAAGATGTTATTTTTATTTATTTATTTTTCAAATGGGGATCCAAACAGAAATGAGATGTCATGTTACGGGGTAGTGATTGTATAGCAATGTTATATATGTCTATGTATTAGATTGATTAAGTTGCTTATTTGTTGAATGCAGCCTCTTGCAACTTGCATGCATAAACTACAGCTTGAGAAGATGGCAATCAGCTTGCAAATTTCAGAACCATGGCTTCGTGAATATCAGGTTTGATGTCTCTACATTTCCGCATAACTTCCATTTTAACAAAATTTTGGAGTAGAGGAATTATATTATTGCTTTAAGAGGTAAAATTAGGGATGTAGATGGATTAGGTTAGGTTGTGTTGTGACATATTTTTGAACCAACCTGAAAGTTTGAGTTGGTCAAGTTGGCAACCAAAATGACCTAAACATGGTCTCCAACCCAACCCAATCCAACCTAGTCCTCAAAATTTGGGTTGGATTGGTTCGGGTTGGGTTACAAGTTATTATTTGTTTTCTTCTTAATTTAAAATACTTAAATTTATCTACCACACATATCTAATAACTAAAATCTCATAAAACTCAATGCTTACATATCAATATCTATAATATCTATTACAAACTTTATACAAAAACAAATATTTTTAACAGAAAAACATAAAGAATTCTCAAATTCATCCCTTCTAAAATAAATATACTTTTATTAATATATATGTAATTCAAGTTGGGTTGAGTCAACCCAATTTTTTTTATTCAATCCTAGACCCAAATCAATCCATCAAAAATAGAAAAAATTTAACCCAACCTAGAAACAAAACTAACCCAACCTAATCCTTATAATTTGGGTTGGGCAGTCCGGATTATTCGGATTGTCAGGTCATTTGAACACCCCTAGATAAAATGGAATCTCAAAAGGATTGAGGAACAATAATCCCAAATTTAAACAAGGGATTTATGCATATTCTTAGTCCTAGAGAAAAGTTGTACTTACAAAGTTGGTTTGGGTTCTATTATTCAACTTTCATTCTATATTTGTTTGATCGATCGATGAAAAGAAAATGTGTTGATTAGCTTTCTTTGACTTGCGAGTTGTTGAAAGTGAGAAAAGGTGAAAAAAGGCTGTGGGGGAATAGGTTAAAAAATCACATTCCATGTGGGATCCATCTAGGATCTTAGAATCTGATGAAGTCTTTAACAACCAAGAGTTATAGGGTCAATCGAGGTGACAATACAAAAAAAAAAAAAACTGTTTGATCCATTTAGTTTTTGAAAATTAAGTCTATTTCCTGGGAATTTCTTATAATGGTTTGGATCTTCCTTTAGTTAAAGAGTTGAATTCTTAGTTGGATTCTAAAAGAAAAATAAGTTTTTAAAAACTATTTTTTTAATTCAAAACTTGGTTTGGTTTTTAAAATATTGTAAAAGGTAGATAATAAAATAAGGAATTTAGAGGTAGAATGAGTATTTACAGGACTTTATTTTAAAAAACAAAAAACGAAAAATCAAATAGTTATCAGACGAGGTCAAGTTAGGTAGCCAAGTTTAGTTAAGGCGGAAGGTTCAAATCTTTGAAGATATTTGTTTAATAATGCAGGTTCTTCCTTCGAGAACACATCCCTTCATGCAGATGAATGCGTTTGGTGGATACATTCTTAGTGGGACTAAGATATGCAACCATCAATAACACCTTCAATGTGTACGTTTTTCACAGTACATATCTAAAATGCAGTGAAGGTCAAAACCAAATTTTGCCATGGCCTTGTATATTTCATCTTCTGTTAATTAATTGTCCTTTTCCATTTTTATTTTATCACTAGGATTACAGCTTAATAAACTTCCTTTTTCGTTTTAATTATTTCACATAAAACCATGTATCAATTTTATTACTATTATTATTGAATGTGGATCGAGGCATGACATCTCTACATTTAACTCAATATTTTTGGGATGTGTGTGTGTATATATATATATATATAAATATAATTCTCTATTTTACGTTACGATCTAAGTATCATATTTTCTATATAAAAACTTAAAATTGGATACAGAATTATTAGTAATAGTTTTGTAACTAATTTTGTTTGGTTTTGTTTTGTTTTGTTTTTTTTTTTTGAGAAATGTCTTATTTGGTCTACATGTGAAACCGAATATTATTATAGAGAAAAATACTTTTTTAGTTATTTAATCTACTAGTTTCAAAATTCTATATCTTTTTAATCTTTAAGTTTGGAGTTTGGTTTTATTTTAGTCCTTAGATTTTAAAATGTTGCAAATTTATTTTGATATTTGAATTTTTCTTTAATTAGGCTCCTATATCTCGAGGCTTACACTTTTACTCAAATTTTATTTTTTATTAAATACTTGCATCTTTTCGAGTTAATTTATTTGAATAAATTAAAAATTGTTAAAAGAATTATAATTAATTAAGTTTCACTATATTTATCACTTTTAAAATTAAATTTAAAATTTTCACTTCTAATTATTTTTAATTGATTAATAGAAATTGACGTCAATAATTGAAAGTAAGTATTTAATAAAAAATTGAGATTAAAAATGTAAAATCTTAAAATTCATCGACTAAATTGAAATTAAATTTAAATTTTAAAGGTAAAATTGTAACATTTTGAAACTTATAGACTAAATTGAAATAGAACTAAAAATTTTAGGATTAAATGTGTAACATTTTAAAATCTAGGGACCGAATAGCAATTAGAGTTAAAATCTAGGGACCAAAATGGTATTATTTCCTATATTATGTTAATAAATTAAAATTATATTTGTGTGAATTTATATCCACTTGCATATAAATTATCTAAATCTTTTGTGAGTTGTATGACTATCATTTTTTAGTATTTGAAAGTTTGAGAATTGTTCATGGTATTGTTACCATTAGACTTCAAGTACGTGATACACATCAAATAAAATTATAAATATATCCAATGCAATGGCTAGGTAAGGAAGAAAATCAATGGAAAATTAATAATACAAAAAATAATTTGTTAAGAAAAAAAATGGTCAGCTTTAAGAAATATAAGGAGGGGAAAAAACGAAAAGAAACAAACGCTATTAGTATGTGGCAGTTTGGCACGCAAGACGAAAGATTCTGTCATAAAGTATAGGTACAACATGCAGTTATTTTCTACAACAATATTTATTTTAAGTTTAACAAAAAATAAATGAATAAATAAAAAACAACACTTTGGCGGGATCTGATGCAAGTCCTCGTTGCGAAGCAAGTATGGAGAATCGATGAGGATCCTAGCAACCTAGTAGCTACTTTTTTAAAGAGCATTTATTTTGAAGAAACTTGTATTCTTGAAGCAGAAATTCGAGATAATAATTCATCTTTATCTGTAGAAAAACTTAGGCTTACGATATAAAATTGGGAATGGTTCAAACATGAGAATGTTCATTGATCCTTGGCTACCAAAGCCAGCCTTGTTTAAACCTATTTGTTTTAACCCACTAATGACTAATACTTCTGTGGCCGAATTCATTCATCCTTGGAGAACAAGTTGATCTGGCATTATGATAAAATTGGTTCCTACACTGTCAAAAGTGGTTATAAGTTAATAGTGAATATGGAAAATAGCGATAAAGAAGGTTCCAACATCTGGTGCTCTTTATCAAATTGCCCGTTGGCTTTTAAATCCTTCCATGATAGCTTTCTGGATAAATGGATCCAGATCTTAAACAAATGTAATTGTGAGAAAATCATTTTGTTTGCTGTCGGGTGTTGGGCCATCTGATCTGATCGTAACAAAATTGTCCTTGGAGCTAAAATTGTTGATTCAGCTATTAACCTCATCAATGGTATTTCTTCTTCAATTTGTGAAGCTCAATATTTGGTAGAAGAAATTCACACGCACACCTCTGATTTTGCTGAATATTTCTTTGTTCATGTCAACAGAAATTTGAATTCATTTGCTCATGAAGCTGCGACAAAAGCTAGGCGTTTCGGACTCTCTGGTAGCTGGATCTGTAATTTCCCAACATCGGCTATTTCTCTTTCTAATATGGATGTAACTAAAACTTACCCTTGACGTCTAATAAAATAATATTTCTCTAAAAAAAATTAATAGGCAAATAAGAGAAAAGTCAAATTGCTGATGCCATGGATCAGCAGAAGATAAAATAATAAAAAAAGAAAACCTCTTCAAATTCAAATTAGAATGATAAACATTGTAATATTTCTCATAGGTAGTACTATGCACCATCTTTATGCTTCTTCCTCTTATCATTCATATTAAAAAATAATTAAAATATTTTTAAAAATAAATAAAATAGTTTGTCACATGTCACATTATTATTTGACAATTTGATTGGATGCATAAAGATAAATGCTTTTAAGATGTATCTAACTATTTATTCTAATGGAAATAAGAATAATTTGTCACATGCTATAAATTTATTATTTTTTTTATTCTAATGAAAAGTAGAAAGAAAAAAACAAAAATAAAGACAAGTCTCGTAATACGCAATATAGAAGTTAATTTATGAAAGTCGATGGTAAACATCAATGTAAGAATATGGTTTTTTTTCCCCTAAAAAAACAAAAAAATTGCAACCTGTACAGACATAAAAAATTCTATGCATACGTACATAGCTCGTTTGATTAATTAAATCATTATAATTTCGATGAAAAAGCCAAAGCTAATTCAAACCATTACCCCCGTATATGTCTAGAGTGTAAGAGGTGATTTACAAACTAGACAATATACTCAATTCTTTTCCCTCTCTCTTTTTGACAAATTAGGAAAATTATTCTTAAAATACGATGGTAGTTGCAATTGTACCATCGATCTTGCATTTATAAAAATTGGGCCATCAAGCTTTTACCAGTATTAAAATTAGATTCTCATTTACAATAGGTGTAGAAATTTGATCCCCAAATAATAAAAATTGACTCAATTTCTACAATTGTGTAAGTTTACGAGTCCAATTTTAATACCTGTATAAGTTTATTTACTTATTTTTTACTATTAAGAGTTTGAGGGTAAAATTGCAACTACCACCATATTTTAAAGGTGATTTTTATGGATCGTCTTTTTTTTTTTTTTTTTTGGATAATGTGAGACTCTTGAGTTTTAGATACAGGTAAAATTAGAAACCTTGCAAAATTGTCTGACTAATACAAGATTAATACAAATATGATAATTTTTAAGCTAAATTTAGATTGAAATATTGAACCATCAACTTTTGAGATGATAATTTATATTTTATCTACTAACCTATGTTCGAAAGATGATAAAAAAAAAGTTAAAATTAAAAATATCATGATAACAAGGAACTTAATAGTATTAAACACAAAATAAATAAAAATAATAATAAAAAACAGACAAAAAAAAAAAAAAAAAAAAAAAAAAAACAGACACACATGAGAAGCTTATGAACGGTTTGTATGCGTGAAATAGAAGCCTTGTTCATTGCATCATTCTTTCCTGCCCTAAATGATTGATTCATGTGGTTGGGAAGGGAAAATGTGCCCCCAAAATTTTAACTATGAGATTTATAATTTTTTTACTTTTTAATTATCGAGATCCTGAACCAAAATGAGCATATTGTTCAATTGATATAAAATTTATGTTATATACTTTCGAGGTCAATGGTTCGATTTTCACTTTTTACCTCGTATTGTAAAAAATACAAGATAAAAAATTTCAATGAATTGGTTGGAGCCTTAATTTATATAATTGATTTCAAAATAACATTATAGTTTCTTTTCAAACTATTTTAAAAAGAAAATTTATGTTTGTATTTACACTGAAATCACTCCCCACAAACTAGTAATTTTAGAGAAAACAAACTACAATGACTTAGAAAAATAAGTTATTTACATAATAATAATAATAATAATAATAATAAATAAAAAAAAAAAAAAGAGAAAAAAAACTTACAAAATGAACAACCAACAGTTATTCAAACATGTTTTCACTCGATTTTTTTCCTTTAAAAACAAATATATTTTTTAAAATAAATCTCCGTTGTATTCTTAAAAAGGTTGTTATCAAATATAAAAAAACGAATCAAAATATTTACAAAATATTGTAAAATTTTAGAACTATCAATGATAGACGATGATAGACTTCTATCAACGTCTATCAGTAACATTGATAGATACTGATAGAAGTCGATCAATGTCTATCATTGATAGTTCTAAAATTTTATTATATTTTGTAAATATTTTCAACAGTTTTACCATTTAAAATAATTTCTCTTCTTAAAAATTACTTTTAGTATAAACCCTTTACAAAAAAATAATATTTAAGTGCAGGTCGGATTGCACTCATTTTCATACATTTCATCAATCATAATAATAATTTTTTTTTAAAAAGAAAAATTTGTCACATGATGATTTTGTATTAAATACATAAATCAACTTGTCCCAAATATTTTTCATACAAAATTTGCCATAGGCAGTATGTTCTGTTTTATTTTGGTTAAAAAAATCTAAATTACGAAGTTAGCATAAATTAACCAATGTTCTCATGTATTTGTGCAATTCAACTTCTTCTTCTTTTTTATTTTTATTATTTTTTTATTATTGTTTTATGGACCCAGTAAGCCTAATAATTGCATCCCAAAGGTCAAAATTTTGCGTACTGCGGCATCCAATGCTCAAAGCAAAATTTATAATTTTGTTATTACATTCAAGGTATTTTTTTTTAAAAAAAAATAATTTTAAAAGGTAACTAGGAAACAAGAAAAAGTTTAGAGACATAATAGTATATATTTATCATGATTGACAAGTATTTACAATCCACTGTGGAAGATCCCCCAGTCGTACATGAGAACTAGTCTCATTCAACTTCCATCGAGAAAGACCATTAACAGCTTAAAAAAGCATTAGGATGATTTGTCAGTCAAAATCCGGATGTTATAAATTATGTATAGCAATATATTCAATTTTAACTATAGACAAGGAGACAAATTTTGCTTCTTGCTAAATTAAGAAACCAGATTATTTTCCATAAGGAAACATCCTTCAAAAGTACTCTTTCTGTCCTCTGAATTTCTAGCCCAATCAGCATTGCAATAGCCAACCAGAGAGCTATTAGTGCCAAATAAGTATAGTAGACCGTATTCACTTGTCCCATTTATGTATTTGATTGTCCTTTTGGCGCTCAACAAATTATTGCTCTTTGGATATGATTAATAACTTGCACACATGTCGACAACAAAGACTATATATGATCAATAATGCTTATGTGTATAGACTCTCGTCAACTGGGTTCCCATCAGAGTCTTTTGATAACTTTACATGCGTTGGAGCCGAAGTTCTCTTGATACTAGCATTTTTAAGGTCAAATTTCTTCACTAGGTATATTTACTCTAGAAAACAAATAAACCCCCATCCAGTTGCTATATCTGAAACCCAAGAAA
Source organism: Benincasa hispida (assembly GCF_027475165.1). Taxonomy (NCBI): domain Eukaryota; kingdom Viridiplantae; phylum Streptophyta; class Magnoliopsida; order Cucurbitales; family Cucurbitaceae; genus Benincasa; species Benincasa hispida. The sequence goes on from NC_143481.1 coordinate 3,788,574, forward strand.
GTAGGATAGTTTCCCTACCATGCTTATCTCAAATTCTTGTTGCATTTATTTCACAAAGTGCTCGAACATCTCTTGTGACATTCCTCCAAAAACAATGTCATTGACATGAATTTGGACTACAACAAAGCTATCTGGGGATTTCTTCACAAAAAGAGTTTTATCAATATCACCCCGTCTGTACCCATTGTTGACTAGAAGTTAGGTCAACTGTTCATACCAGACTCTGGGAACCTGTTTAAGACCATAAAACGCTTTGTTGAGTTTATATACATAGTTAGGATGAGAAGAGTCAACAAAACTCTTGGGCTGAGCGACATACACTTATTATTTCAGATACCCATTTAGGAAGACACTTTTTACATCCATTTGGTATAGTTTAAATTTCAGAATACATGAAATACCAAGCGCAACAGTCTAATTGCTTCTAGCCTAGCAATTGGAGCAAAAGTTTCATCGAAGTCTATTCCTTCTAATTATGTGTAACCTTAAGCCACTAAGCTGACTTTATTTCTAGTTACAATCTCATTCTCATCAATCTTGTTCTTGAAGATCCACTTTATCCCAATTACATTCACAGGCTCAAGTCTGGAGACAAGTGTCCAGACATCATTTCTAACAAATTATCCAAGCTTCTTTTGCATTGCATTGATGTCACATTCATCTTCAAAGGCTTCTTTGACATTCTTCGGCTCAACCTGAGAAGTGAAACAAATATTACTAACCATTTCCAGATAGTTGAGTTTGTCTTTCCTTCTTGTCATCACCCTTTCATTAAAATCACCAATAATGTTACTAAAAGGATGGTTTTTAAGAACCCTATTGGATGATTGCTTGTTACTTTCTTCTGTCTGCTCAGAAATATCCAAGATTACTTCCACCAGAGTACTCGATCTCAGATTAGAGGGCTTGTCAGAAGGAATGTTAGGAGCATTAATATTAACAAGCTGAGTTGAAGAGAAGTCTTCTTCAGCTGTAGACGAGGAATCGAAAGAGACGACATTACCATCAATTACTATGTTAATGGACTCCATGACAGTGCGAGTACGTTTATTGAAAACCCGAAGGCCCGACTATTTGAGGAATACCCAAGGAAAAAGCTTTCATCTGACTTTGACTCTCATTTCCTCCTAGCCTCTCTGTCAACCGATGTAACAAGTACTGCCAAAGATGTGAAATACCTTATATTCGATTTTCTTCCTCTCCACAACTCATAGATAGTGCTTGAAGTTCCTGTCGGAAAACAATCCTGGTATGGATGTGACAGGTTGTGTTCAATGCCTCTGTCCAAGATTAACATGGTCCTGCAATGGAAGCGTTTGTGTGAGAATGTCTTGCATCCCACAATTCGTTTCTTACATAAACAAATTCATTATACTAAAACATAATCTAAACATGTAAATTAGCATACTTTAGGAAAAAATAGAACCATTCTTACCTTTGTAGATTCCCAAGCTTTATCCTTTTGAAGTTCCAATGAACGACTCCTCCAATGATCTTGATCACGAACAATTTCTTCAACAATCTCGAATAATACCACAAGAGTAACCTTGTTATTCTTTAGGATTCCAATAAAGGGATAGGTAGTATCCAACTATTGGGAGAGGAAGAGGAGAAAATGATATTGGAGAGTAGAGAGGATTTTTTTTGTGGCTTAGGGAAAATTTTGTACGATGACACTTGTATGTTATGTATTGTCACTGTATCCTGAAGGGGCCATAAGAAGGTCTTTATATAGAGAAGGGCCAAACCCTTTTCCTAATCCTTTTCCTATTTCCCTTTTCATAATTAATTTATTAAATAATAAATATTTAATTAATTAGCCCAATTAATTAAATAACACTTAATTAATTAGCACAATTACATAACACCTATTTAATTTTATTTTCACATTAATTAAATAACTATTTATATATTAAATCCAATTTAATGTATATATACTTAATTATCATAAACACCGTATGTATATGTGCAATACCTCTCTATTACTTAATTCTTTATTAATCTGATTCTCTTGAATTAATTAACTAAATCTTATTCAAATATTACTTTCCAATTTAATTTGAATTATAGATCATATCCATAATCAATTATACATTAATCACATTAATATATGGTTTCCTCAAATTAATTTAAACAATTCAAATCATCCATCTTAAATATACTCTAGTGAGCCAACAAGGGGACCTGGTGGATTTGTAGATCAGAAGCTCTAACGATATGAGATTAATTGGTTAAACTCATTAACCAAATTAATCAATATTTGTTAACTATGGGTACATTCTACTAAAGACCCACAGGTGCACTCTTCTCACTACAGATATATTTCTGTGTCCACGGATATAGACCAATAACAACAAGTTAGTCCTTCACGAGTGTGCGTAAATCCAATGGGTTAAATTACCGTTTTACCTTTGGGTTACCTCTATCTCCATAAGTACTAGTGTTTCTCTAATGAACAATCTATTTATGGAACCAATAAACAGAAATCCTTATCATGCCAATGAGAGGGTAGGGCCATTTGCAAGTCCTTGAGACACCACTTAAAGGAACACTCATCTACTTACCCTTAAGATGGGAAGAAATGAATTCCATCTTGTATTATTATATTCCCAGCTCTCTAGTTGGTCTTGTCCCCAAAATGGTAGGCATATTGGGTCGACGAACTGGTCACTATTACCCATACAAATCAAAGGACAATCCCTCGTGAACATGAGTCCATAATATACTTAAGATTAAGACTAAGTTGCCTAAGTCATCCTATTGCAATAGGAATCTAATTAGTTAACAGTTTTACATCTAGTGGTCACTATTTCACGATCCAGTCTTATGCAAACTCATTGCATAGGATACTCCCACTGACATGACAACTACACGAATATGTTGGATCATTTTGTTTGTATCAAATACAAAGTGGGTCGTATCCACAATATTACTAAGATAAGATACCCAGCCTTATCCCTATACTATAGAACCTTCATGTTGTATCTTGAACATTGATCCCTGTATGTCTTCACATATAGTTCAAGACTCATAAGATAGTATTGAATGTTAGTTTATTGGATTTAGGATTATTTAAGACAAAAATAGACAAACAACACAAACAATAACATTTATTGAATTAACATATATAACTTTTTGTTGATGACGGTCAATTAATAACGTTTACTATCTACAAGTTTTAGGGCATAAAACCCAAAATACTCTCACTTGAACTAAAACTCTAGTCAATGGGTTGTACATGATATCAGAATCCAAAAGGCGGGATTATTGTAAATAAATACAATAAATTAGGGCATCCATATACCTATTACACATCTTCAACTTGCTCTAGATTATACAATGTACATGTCTCGTAGACCTTGACTCCCTAGATGACCCTCAAACTCTTTAGTCGAGAGAGAGCCTTCGTAAAGAGATCAACAATGGCTACTGCCTCACTGTGTCACAGTATAAGGTGACGGGTAAGTCCATATTTGAAACCACTTCCAAATTGGTTAGGAACTTCCTTAGCCAAACTGCTTCATTTGTTGTTTCACAAGCAGCTACATACTCAACTTCCATAGTGGAATCTGTAATACATCCTTACTTGATACTACACCATGTTTAGGATAAACACTGATCCTGACGTGGATTTCCTAGAATCCTTGTCAGTTTAGAAATCAGAGTCAGTATATCGTGTAAGGATCAAATCCTTAGCTCCATACACTAACTTATAATCCCTCGTTCTCATAAGATACTTGAGGATGTTCTTAACCGCTGTCCAGTGGTCTAATCCTGATTGGACTGGTACCTACTGACTATTCCCACTGCATAACAAATTTCTGGCCTAGTGTAGAGCATAGCATACATTAAGCTACCCACAGCTGAGGCATAGGGAATATATCTCATATCCTCAACTTCTTGAGGTGTCTTAGGATACTATTCCTTAGGAAAGTGAACCCCATGCCTGAAAGGTAATAAATCCCTCTTAGAGTTCTATATCGAATATCGAGTCAACATTTTGTCAATATAAGTTGCTTGAGATAGAGCAGTGTTCTGTTCTTACGATCCTTAATGATTTGGATCCCAAGTACATACTATGCCTTTCCCAAATCTTTCATTTGGAATTGAGTTGCCAGCTATTCCTTAATGTCAGTAAGGTACCCTACATCATTTCTAATTAGTAGGATATCATCCACATAAGGTACTAGAAAAGCTACTTTATCGTTGTGATTTTCTTGTAGATACAAGGTTCATCTACATTTTGATCAAAACCAAACAATTTGGTCGCTGTATCAAATCTAATGTTTCAAGACCTGGATGCCTATTTTGAACCATAAACGGATCGATTCAGCTTGCAAAATTTTTTCTTCTGACCTCGGGCTATGAATCCCTCGGGCTGAGACATAAAGATATTCTTTTCAAGATTACCATTCAAAAAAGCATTCTTGACATCCATTTTTCATATCTTATAGTCATAATATGTGGCCATGGATAAGAGAATTTTTATGGACTGAAGCATAGCAACAGGGGAAAAAGTTTTCTCATAGTCAACTCTTTCCCTCTAGGTATAACCCTTTGCTACAAGACTAGCTTTAAAGGTCTGTATCTTTCTAGCTACACCTCTCTTTATTTTATAGATCCATTTGCACCATATGAGTTTTATCCAGGTGGATCTACAAGATCCTATACTGAATTGGAGTACATGGAATCCATTTTCAAGTCCATGGCTTTGACCCAATAGTCTTTGTCTATGTCATTCATTGCCTGTTTATAGGACAATAGATCCCCAACACCATTATCTGGTATGACAACCTAAGTTTCAATTAAAACCAAGTAATGGTCAGGTTGTATCACAACCCTCCCATTGCGTCGAGGCACTACGACAATTGAGAAGGACGAGACTGACTTGAAGTGCTGACTTCTTCATTAATTCTTGATGAAGGACCAACTGCATCAATAACCCTTGTTGATTCTTCAATAGCTTCACTTAATACTATCTTGCTTTGTGGTTTATGATATCTCGTGTGGTTTTCTCAAGAAAATGTAGCATTTGTGGATACAAACACCTTATTTTCTTGGGGATCATTTTCCTTAGGGTAACCAACAAATTGGCATAATCTTGAACGAGGTTCTAACTTCTTAGGATCTGTCACCAACACATGTGCAGGACAGCCCCAGATTCTGAATAACGTAAACTTAGTTTGCGCACCCTTCATAACTCGAAAGGTGTTTTAGAAACACTCTATGAGGGAACATTGTTTAAGATTGAACTGCAATATCTATTGTATACCCCCAAAACGAGTTAGCCAATTGAGTATAGCTCATTATAGAACGAACCATATCTAATAAGGTTCTATTTCTCCTTTTTGATACACCGTTCTGCTGAGGTGTATCAGGTTCTGAGAGTTTAGATTGAATTCCATGTTCTATCATATAGTCCTAGAATTCTAAATCCATATACTCTCCACCTCGATCAGATCGAAGTGCTTTAATTGTTTTACCTAATAGGTTTCAACTTCAACTTTATACTCTTTGGATTTTTCAAAGGCTTCAGACTTATGTTCCATTAGGTATAAGTAACCATACCTTGAGTAATCATCTATGAAAGAGATGAAGTATCCATATTCTTCTCTAGCCTTTACATTTATTAGACCACAAAGATCCGAATATACGATCTCTAAGGGTTCTTTGGCTTTATAACCCTTTCTCCTAAAATCCGTGCTTCAAAATTAGCGATGATTTTAGTCATTTTTCCTTCAAGACAAAATTCACATGGAGGTAATGAATCATCTTCTAACTTGCTTAGAAGTCTAATTTTTACCAATCTCTCAACCCTATCGAGATTTATATAGCCTAATCTCAAATACCAAAGATATATATCATTGTTACTTGGAGAAATTCTTTGCCTTTTTGTTTGAGTATAAGCAGTTGTAAACATCTCATGATTTAAAAGTGCTTTTGATTCAGTTGGTCTTAACACATAGAAGTTGCCTTCTAGTTTAGCTGAACAAATAGTCACATCATTTTTCATAATGAATGCTTCATTTGAATTAAAAGAAACAGAGTATGATTGTTCAATTAAACATGAAATAGAAACAAGGTTCCTACTCATTTTGGGAACAATGTATAAGTTTTCTAAAAACAAAAATTACTTCCAAAAAATAACTTAGTAACTTCTACTGCAGGAGCTGAAATGGCGTCTCCCGTTCTAACCTTGAGCATCATTTCACTCTCTTCGAGCTGTTGGAAGGAATTAATTCCCTGTAAAGAAGAACAAACGTGATTAGTGACTCCTGAATCAAGTATCTAGACATCATGGTCATTTTTCACTAAACAGGTTTCAAAAATAAGTAAATCATATTTATATTTTTTCTCTTTCTTCTTCTCATCAAGGTACATAGGGCAATTGCATTTCCACTGACCATCCACATTACAATGGAAGCATTTGCCCTTGGAAACCTTAGCTTTGTCCTTGCTTTTCCCAGTATCGGGAGCCTTCCCCTTCCCTTCTTTCTTTTTCTGAATATTTTTAGAACCAGTGGTCGAAGGAACAAACTTAGTTCTAAAGGATGAACCCTTATGGAACTTTTTGGAATGGACAACATTTACCTCTCCTTCTACTGGTCCCTTACCTTTCATAAAGTACTCAAAAGTTTGTAACTCGTTTAGAAAAGTAGTCAGATTGCACTGTATTTTGTTCATAACCGTATTGCTGCATAATTGAAGAAAACTCTTTGGAAGAGATTCTAAAATAAAGAACACCTGACTCTGCTCGTCGATGACCACATCGTTCATTTCAGTGACATTGAACTGGACCATCAAGTCAAGAACATGTTCTCTTACTGATTGGCTTTATTTCATGCGCAGTAAATGTACTTGAGGGCCTCATGCCTGATCTGAATGGATGGTTGTCCAAACATCTCTTAGAGGGACTCCAGATCTGACATGTAGACATCATGACCTCATGCTTCTTGGTAAGAATGTCAGACAGGCTTGCCGAGATGTAGACTCGAGCCTTATCATTGGCCTTCATCCAACGGTGATAAGCATTCTTCAACGCTTGGAATGCATTTTGTGTGGTGACTGGAGGACATTCCTCCGCCAGACAAACCATTGATCATCAATAACAAGAATTGTATTCAGATTAGATTTACACGTTGCATAGTTTTCACTGGTTAATTTCTCATTTTAAGCAAATATATGATTGTGAAAGGCATGTTGAAACATACAACAATCAATTGACCGTATTAGTTATATTTGTCATAATCCTTACTTAATAATCCAATCAATTTAGCAAAAACATATGTAATCATAGAATCCTAACTATTGATTTTCATTTTTGCAACTATACTTCAAAGGTTTAGAGCAACAACCATCGAATGATGATCAGCTACTCCTCTCCTGAATTGAGACAATCTCAACTAATCACTAACACCAGAATAAATCTTATTCCTATAGTTTTTAGCTACCGTTGTTTTGGTCAATGATTCATTAACTAACTTAATTCATCTCATTAGTGTGACCCTCCCATTTTTGGATCTCAGATGTATGCTTCAACAGGCTACCAAAGGGAAGGACAACTATTGAAAATTAACCTAAAAAACCCTATCCATTGCTGGAGTTTGTGTTGTTCTGATCCCTATGATCAAACCTTTCGAAGGTACGATTCGCTTCAGGATGACATGCAAGCAGACTATAGAAATATCACGGTGCAACTTAATGAAGAAAACCGTTGGATACATTGACACGCATTCCTCTCCTACTTACTATGGATACTTTCCCTATTTACCTTGTTATTGACTCATGCTTTCCGAGGGGAAGCCGCACTCAGGGCGACACGAAGTCGAGCATGAATCTCATGATGTGAACTTTTAAGAACGTGAGAGCTAAAACTTGATATATCATATATACTAATATCCTCCCACTAAAGTATTCTAATATTTTTAGGATTTTATTATACTTAGTTAAAACTCGGTTAATGAATTTATCCAAGTCCCTTTAAATTTGCTCAATATAACATTTATATTGAATAATTTAACAATACTTGATTTCATTTATTAAATCATTTTAATAAAATCAATCATTTATTGCATGCTTATAAAATAGTTACCCAATTCACCTTCCAGATTGGTTCCCAGGTGGAGGTATTTCATTTTCGTCAGTTTATATACCCCTTCCTAGACAGACTCTTCCTTAGATAAAAGTCCCTTATGGGCAATTATTTTATAAATTTAATCTTTTAATTAAATTCATTTTAATCCGGTTAAAACAAATAAAAAAGATTAACCTATTCCTAATCCCATTAGAAAAAACATAAGTCTAGCTTGATTAATTTTAAACCATTTAAAATTAATTTGGACCTATGTTTGCATGCAACCCTTGATTGTATATTTTAAACTATAACACTTATATTTTAATGGTTTATTAAAACCTATAAATTTGCATCTAAAGACATCGACTAAATACAACAATCATATTTATCTAAGTAATGTCATGCTCAATGCAATTTCTATTTTCATTTGATAAATACAACACTTATATAAATCATACATGAAAAACAAGCATTCACATACATCATTCTACTATTTATTATAACAATTTTAATATATAGTATGATGCATGGACATACTTAGGTTAATCATACATCACTAACATAACACTTATATCATGATGCATGAACATGCTAATTTAATCATGCATCTATAAAATATAACCCTTTATATTTATTTATAACGCATATACATGTTTATCCTAAGGTGGGTATTTTTGAATCTATATAACATATAATATGTAATATGCCTCAAAGATTAATTAACATCCATCCAATGCATAATTAAATTAATTTAAATATAAAAAAATTGGACCAATTTTGACACCATAATGTAAAATTAATTGATTAAAGTAATATAACTATTATATTGATTTAATTAATTAACATTAATTAAATAATACAACAAAAATTAGGTCAAAATAGTTGCAGCTGAACCATCCTCGCGCGCATCGCCAACACTCTATTGAAACTTTATATTTATTTATGATGCATGTACATGTTTATCCTAAGGTGGATATTTTTTAATCTATATGACATACAATATGTAATATGAATTCAAAGATTAATTTAAACATCCATCCAATGCATAAATATATTAATTTAAATAAAAAAAATTGGACTGATTTTGGCACTCTAATGCAAAATTAATTGATTAAATTAATATAACTATTATATTAATTTAATTAATTAATATTAATTAGATAATACAAAGGGAACTAGGTAAAAATAGTTGCAACCAAATCGTCCTCGCGCGCGCCGGCAGCACTTCGTTGAAACTCAGAGCGTTGCAATGCTGAAGGTAGCATTGTAACGCTATGACTGCTTTGTGTTGCATCTGCCTTTCAGCGTTGCAACATTGCAATAGCAGCATCGCGATGTTGAGCAGTAGAACGTTGTTGTTCACATCATTTTTTGCTCTAAACTTGCTCTGAACACTTCCATTTTCTTCCGATCTCTTCAGTAACCGTTGCTCTTTCAATTGACACAAACTTATAGACTTGAAAAAGATTAAATTACCCAAAAAATACAATAAACCCTTAAAATTTAATCAAATTAAAAGTAATCTACGTGTCAAAATCGAAAACATCCAATCTTGCAAACCAACATTCAATCATTCCAAATGCAAAATATTAAACCCACCTCTAAACTGATTTTGTTTTTTTTAAAAAAATACGAATAATGTGGATGCAAGAAATTGGCTCTGATACCAATTGAAGGGATCGAATCCTGCTGCAAAAGTATTTGTGTGAAAGCGCCTTGCATCCTGCAATTCGATTTTTACATAAACAAATTCAGTAAACAAAAACATAATATGAACATGTAAATTAGCATGCTTTGAGAAAAGATTAGAACCATTATTACCTTTGTAGATTCCCAAGTTTTACGAACAATCCTCTCGAAGTTCCAATGAACGGCTCCTTCAATGATCTTGATCATGAACGATTTCTTAAATAATCTCGAACATTATTACGAGAGTAACATCGTTATTCTCTAGGATTCCAATAGAAGGATAGGTGGTATCCAACTATTGGGAGAGAGAGAGGAGAAAAGGATTTTGGAGAGTAGAGAGTTCTCTTTATGGCTTAGAAATTTTTTTGCATAATAACACTTGTATGTTGTGTATTGTCAGTGTGTTTCAAAGGGGCCATAAGGAGGTCATTATATAGAGAAAGTCAAACCCTTTTCTTAATCCTTTTCCCTTTTTTCTTTTCCACAATTAATTAATTAAATAACACTTATAGAATTAATTAGCACAATTAAATAACATTTAGTTAATTTAATTTACACATTAATTAAATAACTATTTATACATTAAATCCAATTTAATGTGTGTGTATATATATTTATTTATTTATTCATTCATTTATTTATTTATCATAAATATCGTATGTATATGTGTAATACCACTCAATTAGTTAATTCTTTGTGAATCTAATTCTCTTGAATTAATTAATTCAATCTTATTCAAATATTACTTTCAATTTAATTTAAATTATAGATCATATCCATAATCAATTATATATTAATCATATTAATATATAATATATGGTTTCCTCAAATTAATTTGAACAATTCAAATTATCCTTCTTAAATATCCTCTAGTGAGCTAACAAGGGGACTTGGTGGACCGATAGATTAAAAGCTCCAACGATATGAGATTAATTGGTTAAACTCATTAACCAAGTTAATCGATATTCATTAACTGTGGGTACACTCCACTAAAGACTCACGGGTGCACTATTCTCACTATAGATACATTTATGTGTCCACAAATATAGACTAATAACAGTAAGTTAGTCATTCACGAGTGTTTGTAACTCCAGTTTGGTCAAATTACCGTTTAACCTTAGGTTACCTCTGACTCCTTAAGTACCAGTGCTCCTTTAATGAACAACTTGTTTATGGTCAAACCAATAAATGGAAACCTCTCTCAGGCCAATGAGAGGGTTAGGACCCTTTGTTAAAGTCTCGAAGATACCATTTAAGGGAACACCCATTTACTTACCCTTAAGATGGGAAAAAACAAATTCCATCTTGTATCATTATGTTCCCAACTCTCCACTCGGTCTTGTTCCAACATGGTAGGCATATTGAATCGGTGAACTGGCCACCCTCATCCATATAAATCAAAGGATAACCCCTCGTGAATAAGAGTTCATAATCTACTCGGGATTAAGACTAAGCTGCCTCAGTCATCTTATTGAAATAGGAATCTAACTAATTACATCTAATGGTTACTATTTCGCGGTTCAGTCTTATGCAAACTCATTGCATAGAATATCCCTACTTGCATGTCAACTACATGAACACGTTGGATCATTGTGTTTGTCTCAAACACAAAATGGGTTGTATCCATGTTACCAGGATAAGGTACTTAGCCTTATCCCTATACTATAGACCCTTCGGACAATATCTTGAACATTGATCCCTGCTTAAGGGCATAAAACCCAACACATGTACCTATCATGACAAGAGTTTTGACATCGTCTGTAACAATATATTTGTCTTTGGTCATATCCACATACAGTTCAAAACTCATAAGACAGTCTTAGATGTTAGTTTATTAGATTTAGGGTTATGTAAGACAAAAATAGACAAACAACACAAACAATAATATTTATTGAATTAACATCTATAACTTTTTATTGATGATAATCAATTGATAACGTTTACTGTCTACGAGTTTTAGGGCATAAAACCTAACACACGTACCTATCATGACAAAAGTTTCGATATCGTCTGTAACAACACATTTGTCTTTGGTAAAACTCACATTTAGACCTTGGTCACATAGCTGATTGATTCTAATAAGATTGGCAGTAAACCCCTCAACCAACATTACATCATTCATTTTTGGAAGACCTAGATAATTCAGAGTTCCTTTTCCAATAATCTTACTGTTGGGATTGGTGTCCTAATTCTCCCAGAGTCTCGTTGTTTGTAATTTATACACATTGTTATGAATATAATAAGAGTTATTTTATTTGGCATTTACTCATATCCAATAAACAAAGCTCCATGGTTATTGTATGTAAACTTAAGCATGTATATGAGATATATAAGTGGATCATGCCTTAAGTGATAACCTAAATAGGTATGTAGTATAAGGATTAAGGAGGGATACCTGATCCTGGTGACACTACGGATACGGCCTACTTTGTAGAGGTTTGCAAGTGTTGTGAACTACTACAGATGGTAGATCCTGACCATTCATGTAGAGACATGCGAGTGAGAGTGTCCTATACAAAGAGTTTGTATAAGACTGGACCACGAGATGATTCGTCTCTATATATAACGATGTTGATACTGGAGACTTACATCTCACCTAAATAATCATAGGTGACATGACCTCAATCCTGAGTGTTTTCGAAACTCCTGCCTTTGAGGGCGGCCCTTTGATTAGTATGGGTGAGAGTGGCTAGATTGCCAACTCAACATGCCTACCTTTTTGGGAACTTGTCTGATTTGGGAGCTGGGAACTCAATTACACAAGATGGAATTCACTCCTTCCCCGAAACAGGGGTAAGTAGATAGATTGCTCTTTTAGGGGCTGATTCCGAGGCTTGAACATAATGACCATAACTTCTCTTTGGAAGAGAGGACTTATGTTCATTAGAGGGATCAATGGTACTTAAGGAGTTAAATGTAACTACAGGGGCATAACGGTTATTGGTCGAGCTGTACTTACGAGCGATTTATGAAGGGTTATCGCACTGTTGATTGGTTCAGATGGACACATAATATATATGTAGTAAGGAGAGTTCAACTGTCAATTTTTAGTGGAGTGTTTGGTAGTTAACGGATGGTGGATCCTGTGACTAAAGAGTTTAGTCAGTTATTCACGTACCGTTGGAGCGTGAATAACATCTGATGGACAGAAATATATTTGTGGTAAGAAGAGTTCAGTTGTTGGTCTTTAGTGGAATGTCTGACAGTTAATGGATGGTGGATCTCGTGGCTAAAAAGTTTAGTCAGCTATTCACAGACCGTTGAAGCTTTGAGCCACAGGTCCATTAGGTCCTCTAGGTGGCTTGGATAAAGTCGAGAATCAGTATTTAGATCAATTTAAAATGTTCAAATTGACAAAAGGGAGTTCGATTATATATGATATAATTGAACTGGTTGAGTATATATGATATAATTGACTAAATGTATGAGATACATTATTTTGGAGGAAATTAGATATAAATATGATTTATATCATGTGGAGGAGAAATTACTATAGTAAATATGTGATATCAAACTATAGAGTAAGAATATAATATGATTATATTCATTAATTATTAAATTGGTTAATTATATGATAATTGACCTAAAACTTCTCTCGGTTCTGCGTTAGTGGGAGCAACCATATTCGGTTTATGGTACCCGATGAATAAAATGAAAATTTGTTTTATTTTGCAAAAGTTCAAAAAAATTGGCAAACGGTGTGAAAACGTAACGATCGCATAGCTTGAGAGACTACACGATCGTCGCTCATCGCCTAAACATCGCACACCAGCGCTAAATAATCGCATAGTATGCCGTGTTTTCTAAACGATTGTCTACCATTTACTAAACGATTACTTAGTAAAACCTACACTATCGTGTAGCTTCTTCTAAATGATAAGCACTTAGCTATACGATAGCTCATTTTCTCTCCCACTTATTTATCGTTTACACGATTTATTCTTTCTCCAACCTCTACCAAATTCATCAAAGAACCACTCTTTGGATTCTCACTCCGAGAATACCAAGGGCTCCATTTAGTGGTGTCATCCCCGCTGCTGTTCACTTGTTCATGTTTGTTCACATTGTTGTCGTTCGTGTAGACAATCGTGCTATTGCAGCCGACTTGTTTGCTGGGTGATAGAGTTCGCGTAGAGGTCTTCCGCTGCGTTTGAGTTCCAAAGCTTTAAGAGTATTTTCAACTGGCTTCCCTTGTATTTTAGTGTTCAAAGCATGCCTTTAATTAGTATGAATTTGCATAACTGTATGTTAGAATGTATGTGTTGTATTTCGGTCACGATAAAATCAGAAAGATCTAAACGTACTCATGAATGCTCTTCGTTAAGAGTTCCTTCACTTAGGCTCCCCCTAAGTTCGATGATATTAGGGATGAGACTTCTCCCTTCGAGTCAGTGAACTCCTTTCACTGATGAATCTTAGAATCTCCCTAAGATGAAGGACTCCCTCTCTCAAGTTGAGTTTTAGGCTTCCCCTAAGACTGGGAATCCTTTCTCTAGCAGTTAAGGGTTAGACTCCCTTTAAGGCTTCATAATCTTCAATGTGTTGCAATCAATGGATGAAGAACTTGTACAATGGAATAATGAACAACAAGTAGGTACACAATATAGAATAGTTTGGCCGAGATAAAAAAATCTCTTGCTCTAAAAAATACAAATTAACTCATTCAAAACAACTTTCAATAAACTACACCTTTTATAAACGAAATCAGAAAATGAAATAAGGAGAAGATAGTCCATGCCTCATTAAGGCAAAATATCAGACAAAACCAATATGTCAGATTTTTCTAGATAAGGAAAAATATTCTACAGAAAAATATTTTGATGTCTAAACTCAACGTTAAGGCTTTTCGTGAGACATCTGCATAAATCAAGGTCTTAGAAAAATATAAAGCCAATCAAAGGAAATCTCCAATAGCAGCCTTATTTTGGAAGTATTTTATATGATAAACTATTGAACCTCTATCAGATAAGTCGACCGAAGGACCTTGTCCAAGATCACATCTTAGCTCAGGTTATAAATTCACCGTCTTTCAAATTAATCTAATAGTTCCAAGACTATTTGATTAAATGATGATCGGAAAGGAAAAAGTCAAGACAATTAAACTTCTAAACAGAATAATACATTTATACTATTAGACGTTGTTGTTGTATCAATTAAAATTTTAAACTAATTAATAATTATATCAATATAAACTCTGAACTTTAGTAAGTGAACCAATTTATATAATTTTGTTAGTGATTTGCAGCATTTTCACTTGATTTTATTTTGTTAGTAAAAGGAAAGATTCTCAAGTAGTTCTTTCTAAATAAATAGAGAAATAATGAAAAAGGTCAAATTTAATGAAAAATAGTAATTATCTATTTACTACTCTCTCTTTCTATTTTTATATTATTTAATTTATAAATTAGTTCATTTATGAAAACTTAAAATTTCAATTGATAAAATTATTATTTTCAAGGATTAATTGAGACAACCCAAAATTGGGAGATATAAAACTATCCTAAAAATATATTAAAACCGAATAACATAATATAAGGTTATATATGTATATATAATATAAGGTAGGAAGTGGAGAATGGAATTGATTGATATATGTCCGTTCCCGCCCAAAAACACGAATGTGGGTGAGTCCATTCATGTGATTCTTTTCCTCTAAGGCATTGAATTAAATGCGATGAGTGGAGAATCGAACTTCTGAGTTAACACACTATGTCAGTTGAGCAATGTTCATTTTGACCGTTCATGTAATTTTCACCATCTTTATTTTTAGATCTCCTTTTTTTATTCCATTTCATATATCATTATTATTTAGGTTAAAATATCATCCTACTCCCTTAAAATTTATTTCATTTTAGTTTTGGAACCTTTCATATGAAATTATTATTATCGGATCAGTTTCGATAAAATTTAATATTTAATGGCTAAATTTGAAATTTATAAAAATACAATGACTAAATTTAAGAGTCACTAAAATCTTGGAAGTTGAAGCCATTGTCATCCTAAGAAAATCCGCCTTTAACGATGGAATTCAATGCATTGTAGGTCATCTTTTCAAAATCTTCTCTATCTGAAATTCGGGTTATGGATCTTTTTTTGGTTGGTATTGTTAATGTAAATTGATGAAATCAACTTCTAAAAGTTTGTTGAAACAGTTGTACACAAAACAAACTATAAATACATTTGTAACTAGTCTTTTATGTACCTTACAAAATAGAAAGAAAAGAAAATAGCTAGCTAAGAACTCATCTGTAATTCTCAAGATAATCTCCAAGACTAATATCAGCTCCTCTCCGTGGATGTAGGCTATTTTGGGCCGAACCACGTAAAGTTCTTAGTGTTCTTGTCTTTCTCTTCCTTTGCTTCATCTTCTTATTTCCGTTCTTCAACTTCTTCGTCTTCTTCAAGCAATTTCGACAACATTTCTCCATTTTCTTTTTCTCTCTCGAGTTCATCTGAAAAGAAAGAATTTCATTAGTGTAGTCATTCAAAGCAATTCTTTTCTGTGAGTGCTTTGAACGAGATCCGATCATCAACGTGTAGAGCTCATATTTTCTTTCACACGGATTGTGCTTTTAGCACAAGGTTTTGCCTTCAGTTGGTTTTCACAAGACAACAAGTGGTTTTATTTTTCATTTGGGCCTTAGTCTCATTTGCAAAGCCCAAAAGGTTCGATTGTCATCAGCTTGCAAAGGCCCAATAAGTGGTATCAGAGCTTGCAAGAAAACTTCAAGATTAGTCAAGAACTAAAAGAAAGTAAATCTTGGAGCTTTCGAAATCAAAGAAATAAAAATGGCAGTAGTAAGATATGGTATTGAAAAATTTGATGTGAAAGAAGATTTTGGCTTGTGGAAAGTCAAGATTAAAGCGATTTTGGGGTATCAAAGGGCTCACAAAGCTCTTAAAGATCCAAGTAAGCTACCTATCATAGCAACGAAGAAGAAAGGGAGAATATGGAGCTAATTTCTCATGGTACTCTTGTTCTAAATCTGTCAGATAGTATATTAAGACAGGTAATTGACCAAGAAACAACCTTCAAGATGTGAACTAAATTAAATGAGTTGTATGAGACAAAGAACTTGCCGAACAAACTCTTATTGAGGGAAAGGTTTTTCACCTTCAAGATGAGCTCCTCAAATTCATTAACAAAAAATCTAGATGACTTCAAGAGGATTACAACTGAATTTAAGACTCAAGGCGAAGAGATGGGAGTCGATAATGAAGCCTTTGTGCTTCTTAACTCACTTTTAGATTCTTATAAAGATGTTAAGACAACTTTAAAGTATGGTAGAGATTTCTTATCAACCGATATAATAATTTCAGCCCTTAAAATCAGAGAAATGGAGCTTCTAACCAGTAAAGAAGAGAAACCCAATGTTGAAGGTTTATTTGTTAAGGGGAAGTCTAAACAGAGCAACAAAGAAAAAGGCAAGCATAATTCAACAGAAAAAGGTAAAGAAAAATCCAAGGTTAGATGCAAATATTGTAAGAAGTTGGGGCATCTAATCAAGGATTGTAGAACCTTGAAATGGAGAAATGAACAGAAGAATAAACAATAAAAAACACAGCCTCAACAAAAAAGTCAGCCAAGTCAGTCAGGAGAAGCCTCAGTAAATGAGGACTTTTTTTTCTATTCAGATGCCCTAGCTACATCAAATCAAAAGGTAGATGATGGATCGGATAAGAACCAAGATTGGGTTATAGACTCAGGGTGTTCCTTTCATATGATACCTCATAAGTCTGGTTCAGAACATATAAAAATCTGGATGGAGGTTCAATATACATGGGTAATAATAACTCATGTCCAGTGATTAGTATTGGTTATGTTTCACTCAAGCTTGAAGATGGGCCAGTCAAATTACTTAGAAATGTTAGACAAGTGCCTAAGTTGAAGAGGAACTTAATTTCATTAGGCATGCTTGATTCAATTGACTGTGAATACAGAGGAAAGGAAAGCTACTATGAAGTTTTGAAGAATAGTAAGCCTATTTTCAGAGGTATTAAAATAAATGGGGTCTATGTTGTTCAAGGAGTTCAAAAATTGCATTCAGCCTTAGTTGTGACTTCTAAAGAGCTTACCGAAGGAGATATTTGGCACAAAAGACTCTCTCACATTAGTGCCAAAGGTCTACAAGCTCTTGCCAATCAAGGAATTCTACCTAAAGAAATTCATCAAAGCCTATCCTTCTGTGAGCATTGTGTGATAGGCAAAGTTACAAGGCAGAGTTTTGTCAAGGCTCAGCATACAACCAAGGCCATCCTTGATTATGTGCATTCGAACCTATGGGGCCCTTCACCTTTCCAATCCTTGAGCGGAGCCATATTTCTTAACCTTTATTGATGATTACTCTAGAAAATGTTGGGTATTTTTCCTTAAAACTAAGGATTTGGTGTTTGATAAATTCAAAGAATGGAAGACTATGGTTGAAAAATAGACTAATAGCCAAATAAAGTGTCTTAAGACTGATAATGGGCTTGAGTTATGTGCAGAAGAGTTTAATGTCTTTTATAGGCAACAGGGGATTATTAGACACAAGACTATCAGATATACACCCTAGCAAAATGGGGTGGCAGAGAGATTAAATAGAACAATCATGGAGAGAATGAGAAGCCTTTTATCAGATGCCATTCTTCCTGAGAAGTTTTGGGCTGAGGCAACATCTTATACAGTTTATACTCTCAATAGATGCCCCCATGCCTCTCTATATCTACTTACTTCAGAAAAAAGGTTGACCAAACATCCTTCTAATCTAAACAACCTAAGGGTGTTTGGTTGCATAGGTTTTGTATATCAGAATAAGGGAAGTTGGCTACCCGAGCAGTGAAATATATGTTTTTGGGTTTCACTGAAGGTGTGAATGGATTTAGATTGTGGCATCCTACAGAAAAAAGGTGTATAACAAGCAGAGATGACATTTTTAGGGAGACTGGAATGTTTATGCAAAATCTTAGCTCAATTGTTACAGCACCTCAAGGAAAGTTTGATACAATTGAGGTGGAGCAGGTTCTAAACCCTACGACTGATCCCTCAAGCTCAGAATCACATTTTGATTAGCTACCTCAACATGAAGAAGATGTAGAAGATGTTGTTTCTGATCCAAAGCAAGAGGAACCAGACCTAAGGGGTTATAGCCTAGCAAGAGATAGGCAAAGAAGAACTATAGTCCGCCCTTCAAGATATGATGACTATATTAATTTAGCTTCAAATGCTTTAGACCTGAATAATGAAATTGAACCCTCTACCTTTGAAGAAGCAGTAAGTTGTCCTAAAGCTAAATTGTGGATAGAGGCAATGAATGAGGAGGTTGAATCACTTATTAAAAATGACACTTGGGAGTTGGCTCTTTTACTTAAAGGATGCAAACCAATTGTATCCAAATAGGTTTATAAATACAAGGAAGGAATCCCTAATGGTCAAGGACCTAGATATAAAGCTAGACTGGTTGCAAAGGGATTCACTCAAAGACAAGGTGTTGACTACAATGAGATATTTTCTCCTGTGGTCAAGCAAACATCTATCAAACTTTTATTGTCCATTGTGGCTCAATAAGACCAAGAGTTGGAGCAATTTGATGTCAAAACATCTTTTCTACATGGCTTCTTAGATGGAGTCATTTATACAAGCCAACCTTAAGGCAATGAAGTCAGAGGGAAAGAAGATCATTTTTGTCTATTTAAAAGGTCAATTTATGGCCTTAAACAGTCTCCTAGTTATTGGAACAGAAGATTCAATGATTTTATATAGAAAAATGGGTTTACTAAGAGTTCTTATGATAACCGTGTTTATATAAGCACTAACACATATGCACATCCTATCTATCTACTTCTCTATATAGATGATATGTTGCTATCGGGAACAACTATCAAAGACTTAAATCAAGTAAAAGACCTACTAAAATCAGAATTTGAAATGAAAGATATGGGTAATGCAAACAGAATTTTGGGCATTGACATAATCAGAGATAGAAAATCATGTAAACTTAGCATTGATCAGTCGCAATATTGTCAAAAATTACTCAAGAAATATCACATGACAGAAGCTAAAGCAGTCAGTACTCCTATTGCAAATCTTTTCAAACTTTCAGCAGAAAATTCACCAAAAGAGTCAGACATTGAACATTTAAAGATAATGTCAACTATTCCATAATCCCAAGTTGTGGGAAGTCTAATGTACCTAATGATTTCTACAGGGCCAGATTTTTGCTTATGCTACAAGTCTGGTAAGTAGGTACATGGCTAATCTGGGTAAGAGGCATTGGGAGGCAACAAAGTGGATTATGAGATATCTTAAAGGCACTTCAGGTGCCAAACTACTGTATTAGCAAGCATCAGACAAAGAACCAAAATTAATGAGGTATGTTGACTCTGACTATGCTGGAGACTTAGATAAAAGGCGATTCCTATCAGGTTATATCTTCCTATATGGAAGGTGTGTTCTGAGTTGGAAGGCTACATTATAGTCAGTAGTAGTCCTTTCCACTACTAAAGCTGAATTTATAGCTCTTTCAGAAGCAATAAATGAGGGGTTATGGCTAAAAGGGCCCCTACGTGATTTTGGTCTTAAGCAAGATACAGTAAAAATATTCTGTGATAATCAGAGTATTATACATCTATTTAAGCATCCACAATATCATAATCGACGAAATACATTGATGTGAAATTTTATTTCATACGAGAACAGATTGAAAACAAACAGATAGAAGTACTAAAAGTTCATACCTCAGAGAATGCCTCCGACATGTTAACCAAGACTGTCACTCATCTCAAACTTTAAAAGTGCCTTGATATTATAGGGCTTGAGCTGAGAGAAGAAGGTTAGCAAAAGGGGAGCTGAAAGAAACTCCTTGAAGTTAATTTCAAGGTGGAGATTGTTAATGTAAATTGATGAAATCAACTTCTAAAAGTTTATTGAAACAGTTGTACACAAAACAAATTATAGATACACTTGTAGCTAGTCTTTTATGTACCGTACAAAATAGAAAGAAAAGAAAATAGCTAGCTAAGAACTTATCTCTAATATTCAAGATAATCTCCAAGACTAATATCAGCTCCTCTCCGTGGATGTAGGCTATTTTAGGCTGAACCACGTAAAATTCTTGGTGTTCTTGTCTTTCTCTTCCTCTGCTTCATCTTATTGTTTCCGTTCTTCAGCTTCTTCGTCTTCCTCGAGCAATTTCGACAACATTTCTCCATTTTCTTTTTCTCTCTTGAGTTCATCTGAAAATAAAGAATTTCATTAGTGTAGTCATTCAAAGCAATTCTTTTCTGTGAGTGCTTTGAACGAGATCCTATCGTCAATGTGTAGAGCTCAGATTTTCTTTCACACGGATTGTGCTTTTAGCATAAGGTTTTGCCTTCAGATGGTTTTCACAAGGCAACAATTGGTTTTCTTTTTCATTTGGGCCTTAGTCTCATTTGCAACGCCCAAAAGATTCGATTGTCAATAGCTTGTAAAGGCCCAACAGTATGAATATTAATATTGCTCTATTCATATTTTTTGGAGGAAAACAAATCTACTCATGCTATTACAGTTTTGACATTCTTCTAAGGTTACTTTTTTTTCCAAAAAATATTTTTTCAATAGTATTTTTTTCCATCATCATCGATGAGGAATTAAAATTGTAGTTTGATGGTTGGTTTGCTCTTATATACCTCTGCTTAAAAAAGTTAGAATTTATTTAAAATACATGAACTAAAATTGAAAAAGTAAGAGAATAAATGGTATTTTTAACTCATTAATATTATTATTTATATTCCAATATTCCATCTCTTTCTCTCTCCTTTTTTGATTCGTTCGCCGCTTCTACGTACTCTTTCTCTTTCTTCTCTCTCTCTCCTCTTTTTTCCTTCTCTCTCTCTCTTTCCCTCCAATCTTCAAAATCCTCCATATCTCCCTCCCTTTTTCCTCCATCTTTTCCGATGTCGAACGCCGTCGAAGATCTCATCCTCCGCCACCGCCACTCCGATTTCCGATTTCATCTCCTTCGCTCTCACTCTCACCATCGCGACATGTCTTCTTCTTCTTCTTCTTCTTCCTCCTCCTCAGCTCCAGCTCTTCCGCCTCTGTGTTTCCTTCAGTACCATCGGCCTTCTCCGCCGTCGGATCAGTCCAACGATTGCAACGGCCGTCTTGCTACCGACGCACATTCTGCAGTTGCTACACTAGACGTGAGTTTCTTATTTATCTTCTTCGTTTTGTTGTTTGTTTGTTTTCTGATTCCCGATGTGCGATCAATCTTCTTTGAGTGTTAATTTAAGTTCGAAGATCGGTGTGTATACTCAATTATTGAGTTTGCGAGGTTTTTTTAGAGTAAAGATTGGTGGATTTATGAATCTGGATCGTGATTTCTACTTCGATTTGATTAGCTGTTAATTAATGTGTAAATTGTTACTCCACCAGTAGAATTATCTCGAATTTAATTAGAGTTGTGAAGATTTGGGACACATCTTAATGTTTGTCTCTCTTGAGCTTTTAGTAATAGATTTTTTCTATTTTAGCAATTGTAATCTGCTTCCGGTTTTTGCGTAGTGGAGTGCCTTTCTGTAAGATCCTATCCATAAATGTCGCGAGGTACTAGCGAGGCAATTTTTCGATATTTTATGAATGCCTTTGAACTCGTTAATATCAGAACCGATGATCTAAATATCGATCTATTTGACTTCTATCTTTCTGTTTCTTTTCTAAACTTTTATTGGACCAACATTTTTTTGACAGTTGAAACGAGCTTATGATATTAATGACTCCGAGGCTTTGGCTAGTAGACAAGTTGTAGCCTCTGAACAGAGGATGCGATCTAATGATTCTTCATGTGAACCAGTATCCATTGGAAAACAAAACAAAAGATCGAAGTTACAGAAAAATTCGAAGTCTAGGACTCAAAAATCAATAGATGGTAATTACGATATCCTTCTAGCCAACTGGTTAGAGTTCATCTCATATGCATTTCATTTCTGGCCTCATCCCATTCATTATGCATTATGCACATTTAGTTTCTTTCTTTCAATTTTTTTTTATTCTATGGGTTTTCTTTTTGTTGTAGAGCCTGTTGATGGTCCTAATCTATCTACTAACGGTCGGTACGACAGCTCGTTAGGTAAAGTCGAGGTGAACAATTTTCTAATAAAATCTTACGAGACACACTGGACCTGGCCGTTGAGATTTGAAAAATTGTGTATTTTAATCCGCAGGCTTCTTGACAAAAAAATTTATCAGGTTAGTTCAGGAGGCTGAAGATGGAACACTTGATTTAAATAAAACTGCAGACGTATTAAAGGTATAGAATCTAATTTTCCCGTCTGGAAGGTCTTAGAGAAGCTCTTCAAATTAGCTGAGATTATTGTCCTCTACAAGTTTGATACTTAGATTTATTAATTATTTATTTCTTTTGTAACAAGATTTTAAGAATAATGTTTGATACAGGTTCAAAAGAGGAGGATTTATGACATTACAAATGTTCTTGAAGGAATTGGTCTCATAGAGAAAACCACGACGAACCACATACGTTGGAAGTAATTAAATTGACATTATCCTTAATTTTCCATTGTAAACTGCAACGTGCACTGAGTAAGCATTACTTTAAATCTTGTGAACAGGGGATGCGAGAGGCGTGGGCCTCGAGAGCTCAACGATCAAGTTGGTACATTAAAGGTGCCTTGCATTTTTATCTTGGAGATTTTATTTTTCAAATTTCGATTTCGCTTTTGTTAATGATAGGTATATTCATTGATTATTTTACAAATACACAGCTCAACTGGTCATACTTTGCCCTCCGATCAACACATCTTGTAGTTAGTTCCTTTTACGTGTGCACCGTCTTTATGATGTTTGAACATTTAAGAACTAAGTATATTGTTTTAATTATATGTTCGTATCATCCAATGCCAAGTACCTTTAATTGGAAATGGTCTGGCCTTAAATTAAATTATCATGCTTATACGTGAATTTAACATCAATGACTCTAATTTGAGCTTTCCTTTCAGTTTCGTTAATGTAATTATTGTTGAAACTTCATCGATTTTTTTTTTTTTTTGTTGAAATAGGTGAACTAAAAGTCACATTATACTTGAAGCTAAATTGATGCAGTAAGATTAGAGTAAATTGGAGTGTCTTGGTTAAATCCTTGATTAAATTAAGATTAGTATTAGTTTGTTTTCCAATTCTCTATAAATAGAGAATTATCTTCTTGTATTCACAACTTTTTATTCATAAAAGAGATTTGATTTGATTCTTGGAGCAAGTTCTTCTTTTTATCCTTTAGGCTGTATCATACTTAATAGCCATATTTTGGAATAATTAATGAACCGCAGCACTGTTGGTCTACTTCTTAAGTAGGGTCATACAAACATGTAATAAATGTTAGAAGCTTATCACATATAAGAAGATTATTTTATTATCTAATCTTGATTTACTAGTAGAAAGTTAAAGAACACCAATTCGCCTTATTAACACTTTCTCAATTTATTGGAGATGACTATGCTCAAACCTTTCGCCAAATGTAACGATATAATCTCAAGCTCATTGCCCCTCTATAAAATCTATATACAACATTCTCTAACTAACTTCTGGAGTACCATTCCCTTTCCGACCTTTCTAGTATAGACATTTGCCATTGGGGACCAACAGAGAATTTAGAAATTAACACTGACATTATGTCATGTTGATTGTTTGGGAGACTGTAAATTCACCATCGAGCACATTGCTGAAGATTTATAGTTCCAATGGATATGATGAAAAATATCATACGACAGAATGCTACTACTGGTATAGATAATAGAAATGGCTTTGCACCTTACAACTCTATAATTCATACTCACAGTTAGCATAATCTAAATTGTTAGTCATTATATTGTGATCTTATTATTGCAGGCTGAAGTTAAAAGTTTATATGCAGATGAACGCAGACTTGATGAACTTATAAGGTTGGTTGGGTCTTAGAAAATAAGACCATTCTTCCTTCCCTTACTTATAAGAAAAGAAAAGAAAAATAAAAGGTTTATTGATGCTTTTTATGCAGGATGAAACAAGAACTTCTGAGAAATCTCGAGGAAAATGCAAATCACAGGAAGTAAGATTGTCCCGTCAATCTTTTTACTCATATCGAAGTTACATTTTGCTTCTTTTTCTTTAATATTTGCCCCTCTTGTACTATATACCAGGAACCTTTTTATAACAGAAGAAGATATCTTGCGAATTCCTTGCTTTAAGGTTATTTTTCTTCAGCTCTGGTAATTTCCATAAAATTTACAAATTTAACAATTTCCTCTTTAACTCACTATTGTTCTGTAACTGCTGGATTAGAATCAGACACTTATAGCAGTTAAAGCCCCCCAAGCTAGCTGTATTGAAGTGCCCGATCCGGATGAGGTAGTTATCATCTTAAATTAATAAATTTTGGCAACTTCTCTAATCCATTAGCATTAGCATCTGATATATAAGTTTCCTATATAAACCAGGAGGCTTGTTTTTCTGAGAGGCAGTGTAGACTGATCATCAAAAGCACCACCGGGCCAATTGATTTGTACCTCTTGAGGTATATTACAAACTTAGCTCTTCTCTCCATGCCAGCCTCCTCTTCTTGCTCGGAATTCATTTCGTTTACTATTACACGACATTCATCTTGAGTTTCCACTTCGCTTTACGAGTATATATCCATCTCGAACATGATGATTTTTTTTGTGCCTGTAGGACTGCAAAACAAGGGCGGGAAGAAAATATTTCCAAGCAAGCAAAACTATCTTCAATACAGCAGAGGAATCCTAGCATACTTACCAACAGTACTTCTCCTTTCCAAGAATTTCAAGGAATGCAAAGAATTTTACCTGTACATAATAATGTAGGTCCAATTTAAAAGCCAAAGGCGGTCATGCATTCAAAGTTTCGTTAAGTAACCATTTGGTTTTTGATTTCTAGTTTTTAAAAATTAAGCCCATAAACATTTATTCCACTTCTAAATTTCTTGCATTTTTATCTACTTTTTGCTAAAGTTTTAAAAAACCAAGTTAAATTTTAAAAACTAAAAAAGTAGTTTATAAAAACTTGTTTTTTGTTATTGAAATTTGGCTAAGAATTCAATCATTTTACTTGTGAAAAACGCAAATCATGGCAAGAAATTTGAGAAGTTTAATTTTCAAAAACCAAAAACCGAAAAACCAATGGATTATCAAACGAAACCTAATTTTCCCGGAGCTCTCTTTTTGCAGGTAGACGATGATTACTGGTTCCAATCAAATTCACAAGTGAGTATTACTCATTTATGGGGTGAGGAACACAACTTTTAACTTGTCCCGGAAGACCAACAATCAAGAACCTCTGGTTTTCTTTATGGAGCACGACACAAATTTTTTCCATCAAAGAGGCCATGATGTTTCAACACTTTTCCATTTCTCTTACAGAAATTACCTCCGAAGGAATTCCTCAGAAAATAAAGAGAGTAATAATGAAGTATTATCAACTCTCAGCTCAAAGATATGAAGTGTTTATGTCTATTCTCCACAGTCCACAGCATTTTTGTTGAAGAGGTATGCCTGAGGCCTCCCTACTTACAGCTCCTCTTTTTATTTCCTTACTCTTTCCAAATGCTCAGGGCAATTAATTGTGCTATATATCTACATATCCATATTTATATGATATTGTAATTCATGATTTTGTTCTTTAGACTATAAAACAAAGGTGTTATACTAATAGAAGATGTTGTTTTTCTTTATAAATTTTATGATATTTTCTATTTCTAACTGAGAATTTTAGTTTTCCCTTACCAATAACATAGTAATAGTCAAGTTCCTCTGCCTAATAAAATTACATTAGTGTTTAATTCCTTGGTGTAAGTTTGAGTCTCCGCCCCGGTTACAATCAAATCCTAGTAACAGTCCTCATCTGGGCTTACAAATTTGTAGAAGGTCTCAATGACAATATGTACATGACCTCCTCCAATATGTGTAGTCCAATGTTTTAAAATGTTATTGAAGCTAACACCTTCAGACAAGGCTCTAACTTTTAACTCGAGATTTATGTATTTATTGACCATAAGAGACTTATGCCTTTCTGAAATTTCAATGACTCGTCTAGTAGTTTGAAAAATAATAATGATTTGCCTCATTCTAAAATATAAAAGATTTGGATGGTGACAATTTGAACTATTACTATTTTTACTATTGTGGCTTTGAGGACATTGAAGACAATACTTATAGTATCTATAAATAAGGCCTATTAGTGACCATAGTATGTGAAGTTAAAGATATCCTTTTAGAATTTTTTATTAAGTGAAAATTTATGGGGCAATATTTTATTATTATTATTATTATTATTATTATTATTTACATTTTTATATGACGGTCATGTTTAGCATTACTTGATCATACCAATTTAAGATGTGTAAAATATTTTTTTTATTTAATCTGAGACTTACGCTTTATACTGCGTGACCTCTTCAAGAAGAAAAACCTCAAAGTCGTCTTTTAACATTGGTTAAATCACCGATCAACTTAAAAAGTTAAGTAGATGGGTTTAGATAAATTTAATCTTTTCACATCAATAATATACTTTTACAAGATGAAATAGATTAGAGAGAGTGGAGTTAAAAGAAATAAGAGGATGAGAAACTTCTAATATATAATCGATCTTCATTATTACAGTTTTCGTTATTGGGTTGATAATATGGTTTTACAATATGGAGTTTTCTTTTGGAATTGCTTTTCTTCTTTTGGAATTGCTTTTCTTTGTGTTACAATTATTATTATTATTATTATTATTATTATTATTATTGTATTCTTAATTGTTTCCGCCGTTGCCATTGCCATCTCATTTGTTTTTCGCTTCATCTTCGTCATCTTCTTCCTGCTTATTTTCCGAAAGAGATGATGGTTGCTTCTGCGGCTGTAATCTCATTTGTATCACATTGTTAGGACAACTGGGCTACACAAAGCCACGTGAATTAATAAAGCACACAAAGTTCTCAAGTCCAAATTCTTTACTGTGAGGGAGTAGAATTTTCCCCCCCCTAAAAACCACTATTAAAGTATGGTGGTCGTTGTAATTATATCTTCAAACTTTCAATTTTAAAAATTGAATTCTCAAACTTATACAAATGTTAACATTGGTCCCTCAAACTTGTAGATTCAATTTTTTTTTAATCATTTGTGGGTCCAACTTTTACAATTAAAAGTTTGAGGATGCAATTACATTTACCACTATATTTCATAGTTGGGTTTTGCAATTTGTCCTTCATTTTATTATTTTTTTAAAAATATAATTTATTTTGTTTGTTTTAAGAGTAGAGCTTATTAACAGGATTTGAAGGAAGATGCTTTGAGCCATGCTTAGTATGACTGGACCGATGAGTTTTACCACTGATATGATTTTGTTTTCTGAAAATAAACTGAACATTAACAGCTCTTTGAAGACATTTTTTTAAAAAAATAATAAAATTTAGAAACTTTATTTTATTTGTTTGTTTCTATATTATTAAATAAATAGGCCACTTATAATTAACCTATTAATTTTATTTCCAAAAAGACGTCAGTAAATTTCTGCTTTACTGTTTTATTAAACCCATGTTTACTTTTCAATCAATTGTAATATGAAAAAGTGGAGTCTATTTAAATATGTTTTAGAAAATTAGTTAACAATATTTTATAAATTATGAATAATAGAAAAAAATCTCTTACAATTACAACAATTTTATTAAGGAGCAGTAAACATGCCCTAAAATTCACTCCCATGTTAAATGACTAAAAAAAAAAACCTGTTTGAGTTTTTCTTTTTTGGTTTTAAGAATTAAAATTTTGTTTTTGAAAATCAATTTTCAAATAAACCTAAAAACATCTTCAATTTGTTATTCAATATTTACACGTAAATATTAAACTTATGCAATTTAATAACGTTCTATTTAGAAGAATTACTAAATATCAAGTATATTTCTATCCTTGCAAATCATGGCACATTCCATGTAATGCTTGATGTTCATTTTTGCAAGTTTCTTTTTTCTCCTTAAAAAGGCTATCGCTATGCTTTTATTCCTGTCAAAGAAAAATAATATTTTCTATTTGCGTAACTTGTGACAGGGTTACTACTTTAGAGTCTCAGTTTAATTTTCAATGTGATTTTCTGACAGTACTTTATCTTTTAAAAAAATTGACAGTGTTAGCCAATAAAATACACTTAAAAAAATTAGATTATATAAAATTCTTAGTTAAATACTACTTTAGTCTTTATATTTTTATTTTTTTTTTCCATTTTGATCCATCTACTTTCAAAATGTTTATTTGATTCCTATACTTTCAACTTTAGTTTATTTTTATCTCTATACTTTAAAAGTTGTCATTTTGCTCCCTTCATTTTTATTTTTAAAAAATAAGAATGATAATCTTTTTTAAAGTTCAAGAATAAAAATAAATCAAAATTGAGAGTAAAATGAATCAAAATTGAAAATATAAGGACTAAAATAATATTTAAACTAAAACTCTTTGTAACAATTGAGAGAAGTTACCCACCAAAAAGTGACTTTAAATTAAAAGTGATTGACAAAATCATAGTGTAGTAATAAGATACGTACATTTGTGATTAGTAGAATCACTTTTGAATGTAGTGCCTCTAAACACATTTTCTTAAAGCTAAAAAAATACATATTAAAAGTAGTTCCCAAAAAAGAACATCTTAAACCGATGTGAGAGAGTGAAACCTACCTTAAATCTCCTTAGTTTTCTTTTTCTTTTTTGAATAAAAATCTTCATAGTTTTAAGGGCAAATACAGTTGAATCCTTCAACGTCAATTTTTGTAAATTACATAGAAATTAAAATGTATATTGCATTTTATATTTTAATTCATTCTATCATAAATTAAAATTAATTTACTTTTGAAAGTTTTTTTTTTTTATTTTTTTATTTTTTAGTACAAATAAAAATTGTGGACTCAATACTATCACTTAAAAGATTTGAATTCTCATCTTACCATATTGAACTAAGAAAAAGATACAAAATCCACGTATGGAAGTGTGGAAAATTTTAAATTGAACTTGATAATTATGCTTCTAAGACTCCCTTTTGATAACTATTTGGTTTTTAAAAATTTATTCTATTTCAAAAAGAGAAAGTTTGAAACAAGACCGACCAAGCAACGCCGGGGTCGAAATAGTGAAAGAAAGATGTGAGATTTTTTTTGGAGATTGGATGTAATTACTCATTCATGATTTGACATAAATTTTTATTTTCACCTATTAGTTTCTTTACTTTGTTATCTACCTTTTCCAAAAAGATGACGAAATAACTACTATCTTTAAATGAATTTCTAAAAAAATTAAAGTTTTTGAAATAACCAATAAATATTTCAAAATTGTTGAAAATATTTCTATAAGCACATATTTTGAAGTAACTACATCTTTAAAAGCATTTCCAATAACTTTTAAATATTAAGAAACATTTTACCACATTAAAAAAAAGGGGAACAAAAAGACATCCTTTCTAAGATATTTTAAAAAAAATATATATGGATGAAAACCATAAATTCGATTATCTAACCTCTTGGTCAAAAGAGGTACATTTAAACTAGTTGAATTACATTCAAATTCACTTCTAAAATCAATTTTACTAAATCTGAAATACTATAAATGGTTAAATGGAAAATTGGATCTCTTGATTTGGAAAATTTTAGAATGTCCTATTGATTTGATGAAACCTTCGTAAATAGTCTCTATCATAAATTTATATGTCCTACCATAGGGATTATTTATAAGAATTTTATCAAATTATAAGGATTAAATTTTAGCTTTTTAAAATTATAGAGACTAAATTTTAATTTTTCTAAAAGGACGGGACCAAATTTGTAATTATAAGACATGGAACAATTGTAAGGAAAAAGGAAGTTGTTGAATTAACCTTGGGAGGTGGAGGAGCAGCAGCAGTGGCAGTATTAATCTTAGAAAATATATCAAACAAAGTAGTTTGAAAGTAGGAAGCAGCTCTTCGAAAGTAGAGAAATGCAGCATCGCTGGCTTTTAGCTTCAACTCCGACAAGTTCCGATCAATTACAGGTTCGTGCTTTGAAACATATGGTCTGAAAAACGAATCATACACATGGTTCGCTCCCTGTCAACACAACGTGGCTTACCAAACATTTTAATCACCAATTTCATTCCTCAAAGTTTTCGTTAATATGTATGTATATTCTTTTTTATGGAACTAAATATAAATTGCTAATACATAATCTACATTATTATACTTCGTGATTGAATTAATTATTAATTAACTAGAATTAAAACCAACCACTTAAGTCTCACTTGATAACTATTTCATTTTTGGTATTTGAAAATTGTGTATGTTTTCCCATGATTTCTTAATCATAGTTTTCGTTTTTCCTATGTAAACATTTGATTCTTTAGCCAAATTTCAAAGCAAAAACAAATTCTTAAAAATAACTTTCTAAGCCTCGTTTTTATAACAATTTGGTTTTTAGCTTTAAATTTTTTGTTTTTGAAAATTGAGCTTATAAACCTTACTTCCATCGTAAGTTTTGATATTTTGTTATTCAAATTTTAGTGATATTTTAGAAAGCCAAACTATGTTTTGAAAACCGAAAAAAAAAAAAAAGTTTTCAAAATAAATTTTTGCTTTTAAAACTTGATTACGAATTCATGTGTTTTCTTAAAATATGTGAAAACCATAATAAAGAAATTGAAAGGGAACAAGTATAAATATTTTTAAAACAAAAAATCAAACATAAATAGTTGTCAAACGAAACCTTTAAAATATTTTTAAAATGTAGATAACAAAACATAAAAATTAATAGGCGAAAGTAACAAGCTAATATTTATAAGTTCGTGTTTATAAACTTTAATTTTAAAAAACTAATAGTTATCAAATATACATAAATCATTTAAATCATAATTTATTATAACCAAAGTAACTAATAATTGAGGATAGTCTTGTACCTTGGTTTTTGGATGCCATAGATAAACGAAGAATGCCAACTTTGCTTCACCATAGAACGGAAACCTTCAAACCAAAGACAAAATAATAATAATAATAAAAAGCTAATAGGACACCAAAATACGATCTTAAGAATGGTAACATTACCCACTCCAATGAAAAAATGACATGTGGCCATTTAGTTTTTTTAAAAATATACTTTTATTTTTTTTATTTTTTGTGTGGTGGAGAGAAGGAGAACTTAAGAATTGAGTGTGGCTTAGACTGCAACTAATCATTATCCTTTTATTTGGATTTGAAAATTTATGACATTTGATTGACGTAGGATTTTTCTCTTATTAAATTTTATTTTTATTAAAAACCTATTCCTAATACTTTCAAGATTCTCAAATTAAAAGAAATTTAGATACTTTTTAGAAACTAAAAAGGACCTTGACATTTGTTTGGGAACAAGAATGAAACAATTTTTTCTTTTAAGAAAATTTAAAACTAATTTTTAGAGAGTGTGACCAAGTTATTTCTAAATATCAACATTTTTCTTTGAGTGCGATTTTACCTGTTTTATACCATTGTAAACACAGCCCAAAAAAAAAAAAAAAAAAAAAAAAGCCTATACAATAACCAAGTGCTTTGGAACAAGGTTTTATGAATGGTATGTGGTTGACATTTTTTATCAATATTGCTACATGTTAGGACTTTTAACATAACATAAAAGATTGATCGACATTTAAAAAGGAACGTTCATTTATTAATCTAAATTTTGTTTTTATAAATTTTTAAGGAACTTTCATAGATATTTTAAACTTTGGTTATATGAGTTTTTAATAAAATTTTCATCAACATTTAATTAATAAAATTGATACATCAACATTTTTGTTTATGAAAGCAGCAATGTGAATATTTGAAGAAGCTAAAAAGGAAACAATTCAAATTTAACTATCCAAGTATAATTTTATATTAAAAAATTTCGTTAAAAGAATGAAGGATTTTTCAATACGATTTCCAATATCATTTGTAATATATTTAAAATTTGAAGGGAAAAGAAAAAAAGAAAAGAAGAAGCCTACCATGAAATAAAAGAATCGCCAATTCTCTCGAGAATTGTCAATATAGCCACCAGAATCCTGCGTCCACCAAGAGATGAACATGAAACTTAGAAAATCAAGAAATGATATATTACTGCAAAATTTGAGGAGTTGTGTAACTTGCCAGTACTGGCACCAATAATGAAGTTGTTCAATCTCTGGCTGGCTGGTTTCAACCGTTTTGTAGCATTCATAAGCAGGATAGGCATAGCCCAAAATCATCCTACCGCCACAGTCCAAACTCAATTACAATTTGTAGAGCAACAATTTCATACATATAAATCGAGAGTACAATTATAACTTATAAACATACGTGAGTCCTCTGGTGATTAGTGCTCCTATCATTTTGTATAAAGGACCTATGATTTAGAACAAAAAAGGATGAGTTAGATAAACTGATACCTGAAGTATAATTACTTTCTTAATGATATCGAAAGTGAATAAGTAGGGGAATTCAAATAGGAAAAATAAAGTTAAACTACAACGGCAGTTTAAACTATAATTTTTTGTGAAAAAACATAAAATTTAGCCGATTGTGGTGTGTCAATATGGAATCTACAAAGAACAAAGACATTCACACGAATACAAGTGGAATGAATGCAATGAACAAAGAACAAAAGCATTCACACGAATACAAGCAATACTTCGGTGATTGGAAGAACACATCCTTCACTTTCCGTGAGCATTTTAGATGCTAGCCAGAAACGAAACGAAACAGTAATAAAAGCAAAATGACTCTTAATTTAATCGCGCATAATCGAAAAAGAGGAAACAGCCAGACAAACAAATTGATTACTAAGTAGAAAATCAAGCGGAAACAACAACTCAAGCATCATCCGGTAAATTAGGGTAGCTCTCAAGCAAGTATTAGAAAATTGTAAAGAAAAATACATAAAATAAAGAGAAATGCAACGAAATCCATCAGCACGATCAGTTCAATTCAACACAGGTAAATGATCGAGTAAAAACAGAAAGAAAATCAAGATTAGCTAGGAAGAACAAATGATAAATATATTAAGTGTAGAGAACATATAGTTCAAACTAACCGATCAAGAGAAATGAAAAAGCAACGGAAGACAAGTGAGAATTGATTGATACTCACTTCGCACAGAAAGCTGAAGAACGAATTACAATATGACCGAAACTCCGAGCCTGGCGGTGGCGGCGGCGGCAGTGAAGTGGTCCGTAAGCAGCTAGATCAAATAGAACTCCAGGGAGACCTCTCAATTTCGCTCCGTTCACCAATCTCTGTTTTAATTTTGATTTTTGCCTCTGAGAATTTTCGGAAATTGGAAGGCGTTGGTGGGGCTATTTATATGGTAGCATGTTGGAGAGAGAACGAGAGAGATTTGTGTCTATCCATGTGAACAGAATTTTGATCCTTGACTTTTGTTATAAAATTCATTTCAAATTAAAATGAAGCATCAATTTACAATTTTACCCCCTCAAATGAGGGTGTTTGGATTATTATAACCCACCCATGTTTATGAAAAATAACTGTTTATTATTTCCCACAATTACAATGGTGGGGATTCAACCTATACCTCATATATCAGATCAACACATGTCAATACTAAGCTCATTTTGGCCCACGAGTACTTACTCTCTCCTACTAAAATAGTCTACATCCTAGGAAGCATAGATACTTCTAATTGTGCAGAGAATCGGTATCAGATACGAATACGAATATGTTTAGATATGTGTCTGATACGTGATTTGAAGTATCTAATTTTTTTAATTTTTATTTTTAACTTTCAGATACGCGTATATGCTTCCAGATACGTAAAGAGTAAGTCATTTTTTTTTCAAAATTTAAGCTCAACCCACACCCTATTTTATTTTAGTACATGTTTAGGAGTGATTTTAAAATTATCAAAAATCACATTTTTTTCATTTTTAAAATCACTCGAAAACACACTTTTAATTACTTAAAATTAATTTAGTTTTCAAATTTACACTTCTAAATACAATGTTCATATCATCAAAATTAGTTTTGAAGGATTAAACATATTTCACGATGATTTTGAAAATGACAAAAGTGATTTCAACCGTTTTAAAATCACTTCAAAATATAAAAATCCACTTAAATTGAGCAATCCAAAACAAAATAAATTAAAAATGATAAAAACATAAAAAAAAAATTAAAAAAAACAATGAAATGTAATTAAATCTTCATTATTCAATTCTCTCTCACTATTAGAAATCATGATTCACATCTCCTTCATCCCCAGTTTCATTCTTCAATCTTCATCTTCTACTTCTTTCCTACCGTCTACTCTAGTCGCTCAACAATCACTCGACGTTACTGGATTTTTTTCAAGTTTTCATTCTTTTTTTTTAATCTATTTTAATCAAACTTAGAATAAGTATTATAGCAATTAATTAAACATTATATATATATATATACACACATATTTTCAACATATCTGTATCTTAATTTTTTAGAAATTAACGTATCCCCGTATCGTATCGTATCCGTATCTATGTTTGTATTTCTTAGTCTATATCTAAATGCATACTATTATAGTCATGGACTATTTAACTAATTTGATACTCTCCTTCAATTTTTCGGACCCTTTAGATTGATATGAGAAAAAAGTGTTTTTAAAAAAACCCATGAAAATTATCCATGTTTGAAAAGTTCGCATTTTTTCCAAATGATGATTGGCTTGTGAACTACCCAAGGTCACAGCAGGGATAAGAATAAATGCTAATGAAAAATTGGGAGCGATTGAGTTACCAATTATTGAGTAAAGTATCATATGGACCCACCTTATGAGCAAAGTATCTAATACCTCCCCAAATTTTTAAGACATTCAACTCCAACATTATAACTTCAAATGATGCTTTCAAATTTTTTTTTTTGTCTTTTTTGGCCAATTTCACATATTTTGACTATTATAATGCCCTTATAAATTTTTAACTGTAAAAATCATTATAGAGTTGGAGATCTAATCCTGCATCTTTTAAGTGATAATCGGTATTTTATTCATATTTAGGCTTGAATTTACATGAAAATCAAAGCCTTTTAATACTAAAAATTAGATATAAATTATTAAACTTAGCGTATTTGCATTTTTGTTGGAAATCTACAACGTCACTCGGAAAAAAAGAACATAGAGAATTAATGAATTGGAAATTTTGTGAGAGAGAAGGAAGAAATGAAGAAATTGAATTTCATATACGAAAGTTCGAAAATACCATACAAATATGAGTATAATTTAAAGGATAAAAATATTCCAAAATTATCATCTCAAAAGTAAAAAATCAATGGCTCAATTCTCCGCAATTTCAACTTTTGAAACAAAAAAAGCCAAAATCTTAATTTAGTGAATGTCATAATCCAAGCCTATAAATATTAGGCTCATTTATTGGCTTTTAAATTTTCTTGTTTATATTTTAGTAAACCAGTTTTGAAAACTTAAAAAATAGTTCTAAAAAGTTATTTTTATCTTCAAAATTTGGTTAAGAATTTAAATATTATATAGGAAAAATAAAAGTCATTGTGAAAAAATAAGTTCAATTTTTCAAAACAAAAATAAGATACAAAATGATTATCAAACGAGATTTTAATAAATTATTTATCTCAATGTCACATATCTTTCTCTGCCAACTTTGAGAAATGCATAATTTGACACTAACAAATTTAGTTGTTTTTTCTTTACAAATATCTTAACCATTGAACAAAATATTAACCATGACAAGTTTTTAGTTCGACTGAGAAGTTTGAACAATTGATATTTAGATAGTAATAAGTGTCTTATTCACTAAATTATGTTTGAAATACATAATCACATCGTTAAGTTATGTTTGGATGATCTTAAAAACTACAAATTAGCAATGGCTTTTATTAGCAAAAAAAAAAAAAAAATCCACTATAAGAAAAATGAGCTCTCCCGACGCCTAAATCGGTCATTGGGAGACAGGGTGTTCTCCGACGCCATAAGGACGAGACGGCTCTCCTGACACCCATCGGACGGCGTCGAGATGGGATCTGGTAAAAAATCAGATCCCATTCTCCTTTATTTTTCGTCTTCTTCTCTATATTAAAACTCTAATCCCCACCCCCCCATTTTTTCCTCTTCCCCGTCGTTCCCTCTCCCCCGCCGGTATCCCTTCACGGCCATCGCCCCCTTCACGATGTCGTTCCGCTCATACCGTCGCCCCCCTTCATCTTGCGCTGCCGATAATCTTCCCCCTTCACGTCGCCCGCCGCCTTCCCCTTTCATTGCTTGCGATTCTGATGTTTATTTTCAAGCTTTCAACAAGGTCCGTGCACATCCATTTCATTTATTTTATATATTAATTTAAGTCATTGTTTTTAATTTCTAGCATGTTAGTAATGTTGGTAATTAGTATTGCTAATTTAATTTCTAGCATGTTGGTAATCTAATGCGAATTATGAATTATGGATTGTGGATGTTGTTGTGGATTGAGTTTTTTTTTTTCCTTTTAATTCTTAAGGTTATGGATTACTTAATTTACATTAATAGATGTGAAAATTTCTGCAATTTAATGGATTATTGTGAATTGTGGATTATGGATGTTACAATTTATGTAATTTGGTGGATTATGGATGTTACAATTTACTTAATTTTGGACTTCGTTCAGGGGCAAAAAAATCAATAACAGGGCAAAAAAAGTCAAATCGTCTATTATAAATTATTAAAATTTTAAATTCTCCGAACAAACTTGGAATTGTTTATTAAATTAATAAAAAATCATGCTTAATAAAGACTTTGTACTTTGTCCTCTAATTTAGGTTATTGTTTTGGATTATAAGTTGGTCAGAAAATATTTATTTTTAAGGATGAATAAATAATGGACTAGGAATAAGTTATCAGTGGAGTATAGAGAAGGAGTATCCCAGTTTTAGATATGGCGAAGTTTCATATTAATGATTCCGGACGAATAAGATATCCATGCAAGAATTGTATGAATTCAATTTGGGAAAAAATAGATATCGTGGAACGACATCTATTAACATATGGAATATCTCCCTCATACTATGAATGAGTATATCATGGAGAGCCAGTAAACTTATCTAGAGGTTTTGAAAGTCATACAACTCATTCGATATAGAATGTTGAAGTAGATAATATAGAGGGTAATGTTGTCGAAGAAAATGAGATGTTGAATCTTATAAACGATTTACAAGTTCCAATTGAAAACGAAGATGCAAATGAAGAAAAGATTGAGAATGAAATGTCCTCTAATGATCAAGAAAGTGATATCACAAACTTATTCTAGGATTTAATGACCAAAGTACGTAATGAATTATACTCTGGTTGTTCGCAATTTTCGTCCTTGAACTTTTTAGTGAAGTTGATGCATATCAAAGTTCTCAACGGCTGGAGTAACAAATCGTTTGATATGTTGCTGGAATTGTTAAAAGCAGCGTTTCCAACTGGCACCGCTATTCCTACTTCCTTTTATGAAGCCAAGCGAAAATTGCGTGATTTAGGCCTAGGTTATGAGTCTATTCATGCGTGCAAATATGATTGTGTATTGTATTGGAAAGAGTTTGCATATTTGCAGCAATGCCCCGTTTGTGGTGAGTCTCGGTACAAAATTAATAATGGCAAGGGTAAAAAAATACCACATAAGATATTGCATCATTTTTCATTGATACCAAGATTAAAATGATTGTTTGCATCAAAAGAAGACGCTTCTGACATGAGATGGTATAAAGATAAGCGAGTTGAAAAGGAGGATGTATTGAGACATCCAGCTGATGCAGAGGGGTGGAAAAATTTTGATCGTGAATTTCCTCATTTCTCTTTAGATCCCCGAAATGTTCGTTTGGGATTAGCTTCAAATGGGTTCAATCTGTTTGGAAATATAAGCATTTCTTATAGTATGTGGCCTGTGGTGATAATTCCTTATAATTTTCCCCCTTGGAAACACATGAATGAAACAAACTTCTCCATGTCTTTGCTCATACCTGGTCCAAAATCTCCTGGAAAGGAAATTAATTTTTACTTGCAGCCGTTGATTGAAGAGTTGAAAGAGTTATGGACAATTGGTGTACGAACTTATGATTCTGTTACTGGTGAGTTTTTCAACTATATGCTACGTTATTATGGACGATTAATGATTTCTCTGCGTTTGGTGACATATTTGGGTAGAGTACAAAAGGTTATCAAGCATGTCCAATATGCAAAGAAGATAAATCGTCCTTTGGGATAAGAGGGAAAATATCATTTATGGAACATCGATGTTATCTTCCAGAGAATCATAGTTGGCGTCGAAGTAGGCAACATAATAGAAAAGTTGAACGTAGACCTCCTTTAATCGTAATGAATGGAGAAGAGACCTTACAACAAATAAATATGTTAAACTTTTCTGTGCTTAGCAAACATCCATCGAAGCAAGATAAAAAAAGAAAACGAATTCTAAACTAAACTAAGAAAAATATTTTTTTCCAACTTCCATATTGGTCCAGACTATTGTTACGACATAAATTGGATGTAATGCATATTGAAAAAGACATATGCGACGATTTGGTGGGCACATTGTTAAATATTGAAGGAAAGACAAAGGATACAACGAACGCTCGATCAGACTTACAAGATTTGAAGATAAGAAAGGACCTACACTTGATACAGGTCGATAACAGATTTATAAAACCACATGCACGTATACATTAACTAATGGTGAACAGATTTCGTTTTGTAAGTATTTGAAATCAGTGAAATTTTCGGATGGATTCATGTCTAATCAGTGAAATTTCCTAGTGGCCGGGAGATCAGTGGGAACAGAAGTGTGGATAATAATTTCTATGGTGTTGTAGATGAAATATTAGATTTCCAATATGCGAACAGAAGATGTGTTTTTTTTTTCAAGTGTAAATGGTTTGACACGGATAACAACAAAATTAATAGGACACATGTGGATTTAGGATACAAATCGATCAATGCATCACACTTTTGGTATTGTCGATACAATGACATGGTGAGCCTTTCATCTTTGCTATCCAAGCACAATAAGTCTTTTATATTGATGACGTCAAATATGATAGCAATTGGAAAGTTGTTCAAGTAGTCCAAAATCAGTGAATATGGGATGTAGTAGAAGTGGATGATGTTGAAAAATGCACAACTAGATTTACTAGAAATTGTTGGTGGAGTTCGAGTGGATGAAACCATTGAGAAGGTTATTTTATGCAGAGTTGACGTTGATCCTATAGTTTTGGAAAGACCAATTATTGGACATGGTGATGATGAGTAAACGATGATGATGAAAAACAATTATCTCCCAATAACAGTTCAAGTGCTGATGAATAATTTGAATTAGATTACGATGATGAGTAATCATATATCTACTCAATTCTCTTTTTCTCTGTTTACATGTATTTCATATTAATTTAATATTGTTTTGTCTTTTTGTGTTTGTATAGATACGATGTCAACCCTTAACAGGCAACAGGATGCGATGAAGAATTCTAGGATATATATCTAGGCAACACGAGATCTTCTGTGGGTGACACTTTAGGTTAGTATATTTTGAAATATATTCTGTTAACTGAAACACATCATAAACTGTTTTAAATTTTTTATTCCTCAGATAAGCATCCACTCGGAGGAAACCCGAGCATTCGCTGAACATCGAGTTGGAAAAATACATAAAAAAAACATGGCAGAATTACAATCGTGATAAATGAAGGGGAGACAAAGTCGTTTTCTCAACATTCTGTACGATTTAGTAATGCAATTGGTTTGCCGTGAGATCTGCATTTCCAGTACGATGTCGTACTTTTGCTGAGGTTCCAAATGAGTTTATAGAATTGACTAAGAGTCAATTGTTGTAAATAATTATAAGTTTGTTCTTTTAAAGTCAATTGTAGACTAAGAGTCGTGAACATCATATATGCTAATTCTTCCTTCATTCTTTTGTAGCCTCATTTCGAACTTGATCTGTCCAGTCAATGACTTAACTATTTTATAGAACATCAAATGCAAAACTCCTTCAAAGAATTTAGAGTAGATTTGCACAGACATTACAGGAAATGTGGAGATCTTCAGCAAGCACGTGCCAACTTGCCTAACTGGCTTAAAAATAGGCCAGAAGATTGGTATTTTTTGTGTGACCGCTTCGAGAGTAAAGCATTTCAGGCTAAAATAATTTAGTTCATGCATCATTTACTGCATTTACTATTATAGAATATTTGTTATTTATTATTTGTTGAAATGTAGGAAATGTCAGAGACGAATAGGAAGAATAGAGAGAAATTACCGTTCGACCACGTAGGCAGATCGAAGTCATTCCTACAAATTCAGATAGAGTTGCAGGCAAAGGAAGGTCGAGAAATAGGACGTGTTGACCTATTTAGGGAAACACACTTTAAAGATGGCAAGTTCG
The DNA here is from genome assembly GCF_027475165.1 of Benincasa hispida. Taxonomy (NCBI): domain Eukaryota; kingdom Viridiplantae; phylum Streptophyta; class Magnoliopsida; order Cucurbitales; family Cucurbitaceae; genus Benincasa; species Benincasa hispida. Next base: position 3,829,699 of record NC_143481.1, read on the forward strand.
TGAACGAGGCAGCTGAAAATGCACATGTAACATTTTTTGTTTTACTATCATGTTGTTTTTTATTTCTAACTTCAGTCGCTCGTACTTACACATTTAATTAATATGTCTAGAATCAAATGTTAGAATTATAATCCAACCCCACTCTAGAAGGTTCTCAACCACTAACAGGGGATGAAATCTATGAGACGATTTTGAGTAGACGACCCGGGTATTCAAAAGGGGTCGTCTACTCAAAAGGCCTAGGTTGGGGTCCTAAACCTAAGTAAAGAAGGGGTAGCAGCTCATCGAGTTCGTCATCTACTCAAGGAACGGATAGGGGAATGGAGGAATTGAGAGCCAATTTCGAACAATCTCAATCAAGGATTAAGGAACTTAAAGACGTTTAGAAACAAATGAAAGAGGATCATGCAAGACAAATGGAAGAAATGGAAAAAATGATTGAAGACATGATATGATCACAGAGAGAAGACCTATCGAATTAGGTATGATTACTACATTACTTAGGTGTTTAATATGTTGTTGTCCTGCAGTTATGGTAGCAAAGTAGTTAAGTCTTAAGTAACTTTATGATAAAGAATTGTTGGCTATCTTGCAGTTATGGTAGCCAAACAACTGGATTTTGATGTGCTTTTTGTCGTTTTGTCCTTTTAGTGTGTTTTTTAATATTCAGGAGGTTTCATGTTTGTCATGGGGGGTGGATAGAGTTTGATTATACTCGTTTTGTCGTTGAACTTGGAGTTTTTGTGTGTTTATTAATGTTTATGAAATTTGAATATGTTGTGGGGGTGCATAGAGTTCGGTTGTAATCGTTTTGGAGTGGAATTTGTGTGTTTTTTTTATGTTCGGGAGGTTTCATGTTTGTTGTGGGGGTGGATAGAATTTGATTATACTCGTTTGTCATTGAACTTGGAGTTTTTGTGTGTTTATGAATGTTTATGAAGTTCTAATGTGTTATAGGAGTGGGTTGAGATTGATTTAGATTTTTTTGGGGAGAAAATTTGAGTTTTATTTGTGTTCGTTCTTGTTTATGAAATTTATGAAGTTTGGTTGGATGATTATGAAGTTCTAATGTGTTCTTGTTGATTTATGAAGTTTGGTTGGACGATTATGACATTTGTGGATGTTTTGTTTATGAAGTTTGAATATGTTGTGGATGTTTAAAGATGAGGACATTTGAATGTTTTTGTTTTATCGTAGGATGCTGTTTAGATATGAGATTGGACGATTGTTCAAGATACTGTGTTCCATACGTTGTTTTCATTTTATTTCTTCTATGTATTTGTGAAAACAAATTTCTTTTATTTCGTATCGACTTTGTTTTATTATAGGATATTGTAATTTTTGATTTATTTGTTATAGTATAGATTTCGTTTTCTTTGTTTTATTTATTATGTGAATCTGTTTAAGTTGGTTAATTATGTTTTACAGGTTATTTAGATTAAATTTTAAAAAATTGTAAATTATAAATTAAAAATATTTAAAAGACAATTTTCAACTAATGAAGAAACACCCACGTATATTTTACTGCGTCAGGAGTTGGAGGAACTCTTGACGCCCTATACATGCATTGAGAGTTCTTTGACTAACTCCCGACGCCTTTGTTTCATACGTCGGGAGTTCCTCTCCCGACAGGTTTTTCCCAACCAAACTCCTGACAATCCATTATTCGTCGGAAGAGACTCTCCCGACGCATTTTCCACCCTTTCCTGGCGATTTGTGACATCAGGAGAAGTTCGATTTCTTGTAATGATCATAGAATCAACAATATGTTTTTTAGCTAATTCAACATGTAGAGTGAGAGAATCAAGTTTGTTCGAGGACATATACTTTAATTAGTTGTGCTATTTTCAATCAGCAATATTATAACTTTTGTATGCTCCTTTGTCAATTTGAAAATAGTTTATTAGATAAAAAAAAAATCTATTAATATTCTAAATATCAATAGTTTAATCCTCACTTCATTATTGAACTTAAAAAACATAAAAGTTAAAAAAAAACACACACACATAAATCATATTTAGTTATTGAACTTTTATGACCATAACAAAATTTCAAAATTAACTATCAAAATTTTATCATGTAAGGAATTATTATTTTATTATTTATTTTTTCTAAAATATAGAATTGATCGTTAAATTAGTTTATCAATCTACATATATAACAAATCTCATTATCATATCATATTAAAGTTAAGGAACCGAATTATTATTAAATTAAGACTCCATTTGAGATTGTTGAAGCTTTTAATAATTACCGACAGCTGTGCTTTTAGAAAAATCAATTGTGTAATGACATAAAACATTGTTTGATAAATTTTAATTTTAATTAAAAAACTAGTTACGTTATTTAGTAAATTAATACTAAATTGATGTAATTTAGTTATATGAACCAAACTAGGTTTACTCTTTCAATTATTTTCATATGATTTATTTAAAATTGCATGTATTTAAATTTTAACTAATTTTATTTAATATAAATTATTTGATAATTTTTTTTAAAAAAATAATTGTTATAAAAATGAATAAATTAAAATTTGAAAATAGACCTAACAAATTATATCAATTTGAAATAATATTATCAAAATATATTTATTTAAAAAGCAAAGAAGCTAGCAAATTTTTAAGAAAACCAAATCTAAAAGCTAGAAATCATAGCTTTTACAATTTCAGAGTCTGTGTTTTTCTAGGGAGAAAAAAAAAAAAAAAAAAAAACTACAGAACATGAAAAATGGACCGAAGCCCAGAGCATAGTGGGTTGGATTAAAATCTTATCCTTTTGAAATTCAGAAAACAGAGGGGAAAAAAATAATAAAAAAATAAAAATAATAAAAAAGAAAGAAAGAAAAAGCCTCTTAAATACGTTATAGGAAGGCTCCGGCGAAAGCAGTGGCGCCGTCGCGTACGGAGGCTAGGGTTTTAGGAAACGGTTAGATTTCGAAAGAATTTTAGGGTTTAAGTTCAGAAGAGAAAGAGTAGAAGGATGTTGTACATTATAGGTTTAGGATTGGGAGACGAAAAGGACATCACTCTCAGAGGATTAGAATGTGTGAAAAAATGCGAAAAGGTTTATATGGAAGCCTACACTTCTCTCTTATCCTTCGGCCTTGCTTCCGACGGCATTTCTTCTCTGGTATTGCTCTTCTTTCCCAGATCTCCCTCACAAACTTCTTCTTTCTCTGGATTCTGAATTCGAGTTTTCAAACAGGAGAAGCTCTACGGGAAGACTATTACAGTTGCAGATCGGGAAATGGTGGAGGAGAAGGCCGACCAGATGCTCTCCGAAGCTCGCAACTCTGATGTTGCTTTTCTTGTTGTTGGCGACGCTTTCGGGTACGAAGTTTCCATTTTTTTAAGCTTTTTACGGTTCTGGATGATTTCTTCTGTGATCTCAATTCGATCATTGGTTAAATTTCAATTTAGTTTTGAATTAAAAAAATCCCCCATTACGATTTGTATTTTAAAACACATAGGTTTCACAATTCTTCAAATTATTGGATTGATGTTCATTTGAGATAACTGCAAAAATCATATTTATAGTCCCGGTTTTTCATTAATTTCAGTGGGTTTTATCTTTTCGTATACTTCTATTATTATCTACTTCTTTGGTAGAAGAATAATTTTATTTAGGTGTTGACTTTATTTCAAAAAAGATCAAGTGAATATGAGGATGCAATGGAAAACTTAGCTTGAAAGTTGCCATAAGTTTTCATATGGTTATGATTACGATTTTCATTTTAAAAGTGTTAAAAGACATAATTTTCACACGAGACAAATGAAGGGATTGGTGCGTATATTACCAGTTTTTTTTTTTTTTTTTTTTGGTAAAAAAAATTAATTTGAGTCGTTTTTCATCTTTTGGCATACTTCTATTTTTCTCTACCCACGAAATGATCTTTCTTGCTAATTTAGTAGGACTTTAGGAGAAGAATAATTTTACTTAGGTGATATCCTTTCAGTAAAAGATCGAGCCGGGTTTAGTTTATAGTACAACAGGGAGTTGTATGTTACGTTTGGAAAGGATGAATCACTTCTGAAAGAGGAATCTATTGATTTTCTTCCAATTGGTTGGACTGTATGTGCAATTTTGAGTTTATTTTAAATAAGATGAAGTGAAAAATAGTGATCTAATTTAAAGCTCGGGTTGAGTTTGTTTTCCCTCTTTTATTGCGTTATGCTCATTTTCATTGAACACCTTATCAATGGGGGCGCGGAGACCTTTTTTCTACTTTGAAGATGTTTGCAATTGGATTTGCTTTTGAGCAAAATATTTATCTTCTATATACTGTGTCATAATACAGAGCCACGACTCACTCTGATCTGGTAGTTCGAGCAAAGAGTTTGAGGATTGAAGTCAGAGTGGTGTACAATGCATCTGTGATGAACGCAATTGGAATTTGTGGGTTGCAATTATATCGCTACGGGGAGACCGTTTCGATACCCTTTTTTACTGAAACGTGGAAACCGAGTAGCTTCTATGAGAAGATTCAGAAAAACCGTGGACTTGGTTTGCACACGCTCTGCTTGTTAGGTAGGATACTGTTCTTAATCATTCAGACCAAGATATTATGACTCCAACATGAAAAATAGTCTTGAAGTTAAGCTAATTCCATTGTATTGTATAATATCATGTTCTGTAAACCTTTTTTTTCCAATATTTTGAGAATGGTATAAATTTGGCTCTATGTTTATGTTAAAGTCATGATGTTTTTTTTCATCTCTAGCGATGACTAAGGAGCCTTGTTATTATATTTTGTTTAGTGTTCTTGAATGTTGTGGTTGAAATGTTTTGAAGTCTTCTGCTGCAGCTGCTTGTTACTGACGATTAGTGCCTTGTTATATATGTATGTATTTCATTCACACATCTAGTTAAATATTATATTTCTCCAGATATACGAGTGAAGGAACCTTCTTTGGAGTCTTTATGCAGGTTTGTAACTGATCCCCTACCACATCGGTCGCCTAACAACTTTCTATGCTTCCCATGTTCTAATTAGTAGTTTAATCATTCTGCAATTGGTGGAAAGTTCTTTTTTCTGATTTACCTAAAATTTTCAGGGGAAGGAAAGAGTATGAACCACCCAGATTTATGTCTATAAACACAGCAATTGAACAGCTCTTGGAGGTTGAGCAAATGGAAGAACAATCTGGTATGAACACGTAAATGACCTGAAATTTTTGGTTTTATTGAGAAGGCCAAAGAAACAAAATATCTTTTACTGCCTGTTGATGAGGAAATCTACTTTCCATTCTGCAACGCGCGGAACGGAATAATATTCTTAAGCAAAGCTTGGAAAACTATTGTGGTTAGGCTCCAGAGTAAAGAGAACCCCAAGCTAACGTGATCGTCGGAATCATTTTAGCTAATGCCACGCCGGTATTTCAAGTTTTGCTTTAGATTGTTTTCCCGTTTTGTCAGTAATATATTTGACGGTAGAGTTTAGTTTGTCCAAACGGTATGGCTAGGTGAGAAATGTTTGTAATTGCTTTCATGCTGCAGTATACAACGATGACACACTGTGTGTGGGATTTGCTCGTCTCGGAAGCGAAGATCAGATGATTGTTGCAGGCACCATGAAGCAGTTGAGAAGTATTGATTTTGGGCCGCCTCTACATTGTCTTGTGATTGTTGGAAAGACCCATCCTGTTGAAGAAGAAATGTTGGACTTTTATAAATCTGGAAATGAGAATCTTGAACAGAACAGAACTACATAATTATCCTTCAAATTCAGGTTATCTTTCAGAATCCTGTTGTACCATTACTTTTGAAAACTTGCAAATTCTGTTTATTTATATTTTGAAAGTTATTTATATATGAACTTTTCTTGGATTTCTTTGTTAAAATTGCTTTAAAAATCAGTTCAAAGAACTCATAAAGTTGACAGATTGGTAAGAGATGAATTTTAGAAATAGTTGTATTGATTTGAGTGATATGAGTTAGCTTTTGGAACTTTCTTGTTAGTGTTCTTTTATAAATTTTGGAAATATATTTGCAATGTTTCTTTTCTAACATGAAAATTATTTTGGTTTCTGAATTTCAAAGAATAGGTACATTTAGTCTTCATATTACTAAGATACCTTTTGGTAATCCTTGATTTTTTAAGAATAGGTTTAAAAGGGTCCTCATTAAGTTTTAATAAAAAATTGATATGTGACTGACATGACAAGATGACTTCGAAAAAAATGTCGATTAATCTTTTCATTTTATTCTCCCCTCCCTCAACCTCCTCTCTTATTCTCTCTCCCCTTGCATTCTCACTCGTCTCTCTCTTCCATCCACATTCTAGGTTCCATACCAAATCTTTCAAAAATAAATAAATAAATAAAATAATAAAATAATGGAAATAAATTCAATCTAAAATTTTAATCGTCGTCGGTGTTACTTTAAGATTTGCTTTAAGATTATTATGTAATCAATTTTAATAAAAATTAACTTTAAAAAGATTAAATTAAGATTTATTGAAAGTATATGTATTAATTTTGACAACTGATATATATATATATATATATGATAGATATATATGCTAGTTTGATTTTGTTTAATATTTAGGTACTTTTTTTTAGTTAGATTTGGACATTTTTTGTGACATGATTTTGAGAATTGTGTGTTAAATTTTGTGTAGCTTATACAATGGTTCACCAAAGTTTAAGTTAGTTTTAAAGAGAGATTTATTAGTCCACTCATTTAAATTTAGTTTTGAATTGGATGAAATTGAAAGTATTAGTTTAGGATTTGATTCTATTTTTGGGGGCAAAATACAAGGGTAAAAGTAATTTTTTTTAACCTTACTTTCTAAGACAATGAATATTCTAAGCTTAGGAAGCCCATCACTTTCAAAGGGTTTTGGACCATTGTGGATGGATGGAGGTGTATGATAACCCATTGGAATCAAATTTTTCTTGGTCCATGAATGTTTTAACTCTGTTCCATAAATTGATATTAGATACTCTGCTTTCACATGAACAAAACCCCCACCTGAAAGAGGAATCATTCTCTCTATTTCATTTGTGGCCCTGATTCATTGTCTTTTAAAACTGACTAAAGTTATAAAGTTTTATAATGGTTAATTTTGTTAACTATTAGTAAGTTTATGTGAGGGTTGATGATTGTAATTTTATTATTAAAGTGAGCGTAATTCAACAAATACACTTCTTCGTTTAAAATCAAATGTTCGATTCTCTATATCTCACTTATATTAATAATAAAATTGTAATTTTCATTTAGTTATTTAGTTAGTATTGTTGACTAAATGACGGTTTAATTTATTTCATATTAGTTCGTTTAGCATGATGTGACAAATTAAAAAAGAAAAAAAAAACGAGAAATAACTAGACAAAATAGAATGGCATGGTCTAAGAGTTAGGTACATATTTTTTATAAAGTGACAATGAAGTACATGTCATTTGATTTCCAATTTACTTTTTTGTGTGATTCATCTCCTCTGTAGTGTCAAATCAAATAAACTCTACATGTATTTATTTAGTTAATAGTACTCATTGACATAGTTGAAATATTTTGAACTTTAAAATTAAATTGCTAGGATTATCAAATTTACTACTAAATTTATAGTTTAGCTGTTAAAATGAGTATATGTCAATTAGTTGAGATATATACCTTTAATTGAGAGATCAGATGTTCGATTCTCTCACTTCGACCTGAACTAAAAAAAAAACTTAAATTTTTTTGATTATAATGTAAATCAAAAGACATTTTTTTGAATTAGGGTGACATGTACACGCACTCACCTATTTATTTTATCCTTTTGACAATAAATAATGTTGGGACAACAACTCTTTATAATTTCTAAAATAGTATAAATATCGACAACATACGTATTAATAAATATAGATTAGATTTTTACTCATAATCATGATCATATCGCCCATTTTAAGATAACAAACCTCTTGATTAACCGAGATAATTATTCTTAGTCATAATCATTCGTAGTAGGACTTTAATCGCACATCTAATGGAGAGAGCTCATTCCATCACTAAAAGAATTTTGACTAAAAACAATAAAAAGACAAATTCTTGTGGAAGTAGAAATAATATTGGAATCAAACACAGCACAACTTATCATCTTCATTTTGTAAAAGTTAATAAATGGATGGCAAAGAAACCGAGTGAATCAAAGAACACGACTAAGAAAAGGGTTAGTGCAAATTTAGTCCATGTAATTTTAGAAAAATTCAAAAAATTTAGAATTTAATTCCTATAGTTTATAATTAGAATTTAGTTTCTATAATTTATTGAGTTTTTATCCAAACATATAGATATTTATGAAGTTTTATTAAATCATAAATACTAAATTTTAACTTTTAAAATCATAAAGATTAAATTCTAACTTTCTCTAAACTATAGAGACCAAATCTACAATTTAAAAAAGAAAATTTTCACAGATAGAAAAAATGTCAAACTATTTACAGACATAGCAAAAAAAAAAAAAAAAAAAAAACTACTTATAGATTTCTATCTACCAACTTCTATCAAAGAAAATTAAATAGTTTTCTTATCTTTCTATTTTTGAAAATCCCCCATTAAAAAAAGAAAAAAAAAAGAACAATAAATTGCAAATATCATCCCTGAAGTATCGTGGTAGCTTCAATTTTTTGAATCCTCAAACTTGTGTTGAAATTGGACTCTCAAACTTATAATAGTTATAGAAATGAGACATCCAAATGATAAAAATTGAACTACCAAATATAGAGAATTGTTATAATTTCTATAATGATATAAATTTGAGAGTAAAAAACTTTTAACAGTTTTGTAAGTTTGAGGACTCAATCAATTATAGTTTCATGATAGTAAGATATTCTAGGGGTAGAAAAAAAAAAAAGAAAAAAGAAAGAAAGAAAGAAGGATGGGAAAATGTGACAAGCACGTGAGGTTATCAACAAGTGGTTGTCCAAAAGTGGAAGTAAAACGACAGAGATGGTCAAACAACACTGCGGGATTTGGAAGGTTTTACGTTTTGATGTCCCAAAAACGATTCTAATTCAGCGTTTGTTTCTTATTTGTATGTAATCATTTTTAATTTTAAGAAAAGCCATGCCCACGTGAACCACTTTTTAGTACAATGTCTTTGTCCCTAAAAAACAACATCTCTTGCTTTTTCCCTTTCACTTCCATCTTAAATGTAATAATATCTTCTTCTACAGTCACACCCACTCGTGTCCCTTTTTCCCCTCTAAAAAGAGGATTTGATTTCTAACCCTTTTTAGTACCCTCCACAATACATGTCTTCTCGTTTTCCAATAATAATTCGTTGTAATAAAGGAAAGCCACGACATCCCGATGTTGTTTGTTCACCCTATACGATCCCATTGTGACCATTAATTGTCACATCGTACTTCCAAAACTTGTCTTCAAAAATCATAAATATGTCATTTCATTCTTACAGAACTAAGATGGGTTTTTTCTATCCTATTTTCGTACTCCATACATCTCTTATGGTCTTAATACTCGAGGAGAGTCATCACTCTTTTCATATTTTCTCACGAGAGGATAACATTCAAATTGATGAACGTTTAGATGCGGGGAGGGATGTCCCAATTATATCTTTGATATTTCATTTTATTGAAAATTTTGTTTGAAATTCTAATGAATGAAATTGAGTATAATGTAATGATGGTGGCCACATGAGCGTAGCTCAACTCGTACTATCGACTTCGAAGTCAAAGAGGTTCGATCCCCCAACCCACACTTTAATTACAATATCTTTGCATATATATATATATATATATATATATATATAATGATGGTGAAATTTTTAAAATTAGTATCGAATTCTTGTACGGAAGTGTGTGATCACTTTTACCCTAATTTTGTTATAAGAATTAATACAAAACAGAGAAATAAGAACATATTTAGCATGCCTTTCTACATTAGAAAAGGGAAGAAGATTTATACTTTTGTAGATCTAAGTCTTCAAGGTCTTTTCCTGGTCTTCTAAAAACAACATGTACAATCATGAACATAACCAAAGATCTTCTCTGCTATTCTCTATTGGAACAATGAGTATTATGGGATTGTTGTGAAGATAGCAGGGAATTTTAACCTAACCGAGAACTCTACTCTGGTAAATTTTTCAGGGAGAATTATGACAAAAAAGGAGAGGTTTTTCTTTTCTGTTATGTTTTTTTCATAAAAATCGAGCCTGGAAAAACTCACCAACTGTTTTAGTGTAGATTACATATACCTCAAATAACACGTGAGGGGAGTTAACTCTCTTCATTCCACTCCTCCACGCTCCTACACATGCAAGGCAGTTATTTAACTAAACTATAACCAATATATTAAATTAAATTAAATATCAATTAAATCTTATTTATTTATTTAATTAAATATCTTATATTTAATTTAAATATATATGAATCATATTCCAACATATATATTCTCTCATAACCTATAGTTTTAATATGAACCTCATTAACATTAATTTAACTTATAGATTTTCAAAAATAGAAAAATAAATAAGGTATTTCAAATGGTAAAATTGTCGAAAATATTTACAAGATATAACAAAATTTGAGAACTATCAATGATAGACGCTGATAGACACTGATAGATGTCTATCAGTGGCTATCAGTATCTATCATTGATAGTTTTCAAATTTTGTTATATGTTGTAAATACCTTGGTTCTTCTTTCTATATTTAAAAACAACCCAATAAAGAAAACTATTTACACAAATAGAAAAATTTAATCTTATTTGATAGAGACTGATAGATGCTAATAGAAATCCATCAAGGTTTATCAGTGATAGAAACTGATAAAAGTCTATTACTGATACTATGTGATAAATGTTGATAGAAGTCATCAGTGTCTATCAATGTTTTTTTTTTTTTTGCTATTTTTATAAATAGTTTGAATTTTTTCTACTTGTGAAAATTTTCCTTCAAATATTAATATTATTCTCATATTATAAAGTTTAAATTTGAATCTAATTCAAAATTAACTTTATATTATAATATATCTATATACATTATATTAATTATATCATTAACAAAAATTTCCTTAAAATAATTTGAATACTTCAAATTCTTTCAACATTCAATATCCTTATTTTAACTGTTGTGAGCTAGTAGAGGGACCTGATGGATCTACAGTTATAGACTCCAATGGTACGAGATTAATTAATAAACTCTTTAATTATATTAATCAACAATTATTAACTATGAGACACTCCACTTAAAACCCATAGTTGCACTCCTATGAACGGTAGAATATTTATGTGTTCATTGATTTAACCATTTTAAAGTTGTTCGTAATTACAACTGGGTCAAATTACTGTTCTATGCTTGTGATTACTTATTACTCCTTAAGTACCATTGATCCTCTAATGAACAATCTATTTATGGTCTGCTAATAAACAAAGTCCCTCTTGGGTCAGTGAGAGGGTGAGGCCTCATTGTTCAAGTACTGGAGTCAACACTTAAGGGAATAACCTTTTTACTTACCTTAAGAACGGGAAGAAGTTAATTTCATCTTGTGGAGCTATGTTCCCAGCTCCTCACTTGATATCGTCCCCAAAATGGCAGACATATTGAGTCGACAACTAAGGCCATTCTCACCCTTACAAATAAAAAAACAATCCTCACAAGCAGAAGTTCATAACTCACTCAGGATTATGATCGAGTTACATGGTTATCGTTTGAAGTATCGATCTCTTAAGACAGTGTTACAAAGAGAGATTATATATTCAGTGGTACGATCTTATACAATCTCATTGTATAGGATACCTCCATTCACATGTCTATACACGAACTATTTATAACACTTACAAAATGGACCGCATCCATAGTGTTACTAGGATAAAACACTCAATCTTATCTATATACTAGAAATATTTTAGGTTGTTACTTCAACGTAATCCACTTGTATGTCAACCACATATTATTCAAGTTATATTAAATAACCCTGGATATTAGTTTATTGGATTTGAGTTATGCAAATAATAAATAACACTTTATTTATTTGAAAATTAATAATACTTTATTTATTCAATAATTTATTTACAAATTTATAGACTATGAAATGTAGAAAATAAATCCTAACAGGTATATGGTAAAATTTCAAATTATCCAAAGATTTAAATGAAAAGCCTATTATGAATATTACAATAATAAATAGATGCCCATTGCTTAGTGTTTCAAAAGTCATATGTCACCCTTCATATTGTCCATGTGCCTTGTAGTTATTCATGTTTAGTGTCCATGTAAGTCCACATTCTACTTGCCACTTTACCTATAAATAGTGGCATTTGGTGGAACTTAAAATCACACTCTTTGGTAAGAAATCCACTTCAAATTCCACTAAATTTTCTATTATCCAATTTTATAATTTTAGTTATTTTATTTTAAATTATATATTATTATTATTATTATATTATATTTTCTCCATATCCGTGTTTCTATTGTGCTCATCAATTTCATAACACGTTATCAACACGAGCTTCTGTCATTTTTTTGGCTAAAGGTAGGCTTAAAGGTATGTCGATTTTTCCCTCTTCGTTATAATTAATAAATTTAATGTTATTTTTCATATTCAATATATATTAAATTTCTAACATAAGTACAATATTTTATGATAGTACTGTCATGAAAAATCTTACAAAATTAGATTGTCGTCCTTGATATTAATGGCAACAATTATTTGTCATGGGTATTTGATGCCGAAATCCACCTGGATGCTATGAATCTTGGGGAGACTATTAAAGAAGGAAATACGACATCCAGTCAGGATAAAGCAAAAACTATAGTTTTCCTTCATTATCATATCCACGAGGGATTGAAAATGGAGTATCTTACAATAAAAGATCCCCGTATCTTGTGAAAAAAATTGTATGATCATAAAAAAACAATTATTCTTCCTAAAGATTGTTATGAGTCGATGTACTTGTGGCTACAAGATTTCAAATCCATAAGTGATTACAACTCCGCATGATTTAAAATTAGTTTGAAATTGTTATTATGCAGAGAGAGAATGACTGATTCTGATATGTTAGAGAAGACATTTTCTACATTTCATGTCTCGAATATGCTCATGTAGCAGCAATATCGAGAGAAAGGTTTTAAACAGTATTCTGAATTAATTTCATGTCTTCTCGTGGTCGAACAAAATAACGAGTTATTGATAAAAAATCATGAATCCCGACCAACCGGAACAACACCATTCCCTGAAGTGAATGTTGTAAATTTTAATAGTAATCGTGGTTGAGGTCGTGGACGCTGTCGAGGTCATGACCGTGGCAGAGGAAGAAATAATTATTATTTTCGTGGTGATCATTTTAATCGTTCAAATTTCAAAAGAAACACACAAAATGATGATCACAAAGGAAAAACTTCACAAGATAAGAGTTCAAAAAGTGTTGAAAATAACTGCTTCCTATGCAGAATGACTGGGCATTGGTCACGTACCTGTCGTACGTCAAAACACTTTGTTGACCTCTATCAGGTGTCCCTGAAGAAAAAAGAAAAAACGTGAAAGCAAATTTTGCATACCGGGATAATGATATATTTGACCCATCCCATATGATAAATTTGGATGTGGCGGACTTCTTTGAATCTTCTGAAGAGAAGATTGGTACAGTTGATGGAATATCACATGTTTCTTTTGATTTTAAGAATATCTAGACTTAATATTATTGTTTTCTTTTATCTATCTTCATGTTTTTTTAAGTAACTTTTGTATATTTTAAGTGTTGTTTTTCTTATTGTATTTTTTTTTTAATGAAGAAACATGGATTATTTTCATATATTGGATGACTAAAAAATGAATAAAGAAGATCTACGTCTGGCAGACAGTGCAACTACACATACAATACTTACAAATAAAAAATACTTTTCGAAATTGACAATGCTGAAAGTAAAAGTAAATACAATATTAGGTTATGCAAACTTGATCGAAGGTTTTGGAAAAGCAAATATTATTTTACATAGAGGAATAAAATTTACAATTGACAATGCATTGTTCTCTAATCAATCAAAGAGAAATCTTCTAAGTTTTAAAGGTCTATGTTGCAATGGTTATCATATTGAGACTGATAGTAAGAGTAATGTGGAATATCTATATATTATCTCTATTGTCTCAAATGAAAAACGTATATTGGAAAAGTTGTTTGTTTTATCTTATGGATTGTATAATACTCATATACGAGTAATTGAAACATATGCAATAATGAATCTAAAGTTCATGAATCTAGACATATTTACAATTTGGCTTGACCATCTGGGTCATCCATGATCTACAACAATAAGGAGAATCAAATGGACACCCATTGAAGAGTTCCTTGCTCTCAAGGAAAATTGATAATTAGACCATCACCAGCTAAAGTGGGGACTGAATCACCTGCATTTTTAGAATGAATTTACGGTGATATATGTGGACCTATTAACCCACCAAGTGGAACATTTAAATATTTTATGGTATTAATAGATGCATCCAGTAGATGGTCACATGTGTGCTTATTATCAAGTCGAAATCTTGCATTTGCAAGATTACTTGCTCAAATAATTAAGTTAAGATCACAATTTCTTGATTATACAATTAAGACCATTCGTCTTGATAATGTTGGTGAATTTACATCCCAAGCTTTTGATAGTTATTGTATGTCAATTGGAATAAGTGTGGAACATCCTGTAGCTCATGTTCATACACAAAATGGTTTAGCAGAATCATTTATAAAATGTTTGTAATTAATTGCAAGACCATTAATTATGAGAGCTAAGCTTCCTTGGGACATGCTATTTTGCATGCAACATCACTTGTACACATTAGACCAGTACCTTATCATAAGTACTCGCCATTACAATTAGCTTATGGTCATAAGCCAAATATTTCCCATTTGAGAATTTTTGGATGTGCAATATATGTTCTAATTGCTCCACCACAATGCACTAAGATGGGTCCTTAAAGGAGGTTAGGAATATATATTGGATATGATTTCTTATCAATTATCAAATATCTTAAATCCCCGACGGGTTATGTATTTACTGCACGATTTACTAATTGTGAGTTTGATGAGACAAATTTTCCAACATTAGGGGGAGGAATTAAGTTGGAAAAAGAAATTACATAGAATGCATCGTTATTGTCTCATTTAGATCCATATACATATCAATATGAACTTGAAGTTCAGAAAATAATCATTTGCAAAATATAGCAAATCACAACCATATGCATTTATAGTGTTGAGTTGTATGTCCTAAAACTCGTAGTTTTGTAAACAATAAACATGGAGTTTATTCAGACAAGTGTTGTTAATTGTTTAATAACTTTAAATCTAATAAACTACGAATCCTTGGCTATTTTCATGAATACTTGGACTTTATGTGGAGACATAAACTTGATCAAGTTTAAGTAAAATAGCCTAAACCGTCTATAGTACTTAAATTAGGTTGGGTACCTATTTCTGGAGATACTATTGAATATAACCCGCTTTATGATTGTTACAAATATTGTAAAGTGCCATAAATGATGTGATCAGTTCGCTCATGTAGAGACATATGAGCGGGGGTGTTCTACACGATGAGATTGTATAAGACAGACCACGAAATAATCACTGTTACATATTAACACCGTTTACTGTTCATACTGATTACGTTCACTTATTGATAACCTAGACAACTTGATATGAATCCTGGGCTGTCTATGAACTCCTGTTTATTCACGACTGTCCCTTGATCTACATAGGTGAAGGTAAGCTTCGCTGCTCAATATGCCTTCCATTTCAGGGATAAGACCAAGTAGATGGTTGGGGACATAATTTGCAAGATAGAATTCAACTTTTACCCATTTTAGGGATAGTAGAAAGGTTGTTCCCTTAAGGGTTGATTCCAAGTCTTGAACAAGGGCCACCATCCTCTCGTTGGCCTGAGAGGGAATGGATTTAGTGATTATGATCCTAAATCAATTGTTCATTAGAGGGATAATGGTACCTAAGGAGAAAATATGTAACTCAGAGGTATTTCAGTATTTGACCGCTAAGGTTACGAACAATCTGTGAAGGATAAACTTATTGATGATGGTTATATCAAATGAACATATAATATATCTATAGTGAGGGAAGTGCAACTACAAGCTATAATGGACAGTCCTGTTAGTTAACGAATGTTGATTAACTAGGTTAAAGAGTTTGACCGGCTAGTCTCGGATCGTTGGAGCCCATGATCTGTAGGTCCATCGGGTCTCATTGCTAGCTCACTACAGACAAAATTGATGAACTAGGCGAAGTAAGAATTGGAAATGTTCAAATTTGGGCTTTAAGAAAAATTATGCTTTATATGAGATATAATTTATATTTAAATAATTAATTATTTTTTATAGTATACTTGATCATTAGCATGAAAGTGTTTTTTAAACTTGATTAATGTGATTAATCAAAGTTAGGTGTCAAAGACAATTTAATATATGATATTAAATTTATTTATCTTATTTAATTGAAATTATTTTAATTAAATAATTTCTAAATTTGAAAAATTGTATTTATTTATTTTTAATAAAAAATTAGTTAGTGAAAAAATCCAATTCTTGGATTTTCCCACTAACTAAGTGGATTTTGAAGTGACACTTCCCAAGCTTGACACCTAAAGTTTACATGTTAGTGGACTTTGAGGTGGAAGACTTGCAAGATAGGATTTGCATGTATTTTTTCTATAAATAGTTTGATTTTTGAATTTTGTAAAATCTAATGCTTCTTTGACCTTTGACCTAAACTCTTCCATCAAAATCTCTTTACTATCCTTTTACTAAAGTGATTTTCCCTTGTCTTTGCTACTAAAACGGTCCCACAACCGTGTTCTTCAACCAGAGAATAGGAAGAATTTGTCTTAGTGGTGTCGATCGAGCTCGGGAGAGGAAGATTGCGATGGATTCTAGAAAGGTTGTAATTTCTAATCCTTATGCATGCTTATTCTTGTTTTTATGTAATTAGAACATTATCGATCCTTACTCCACTGTGCATGTGTTCTTTAATATTCCAACAATTGGTATCAGCGCATGCTTATAACGTTCTATTGCATATTGGTGGGTGTTTTTTCATTTATTGAATGTTTGGTTGACTAAAGTAGATACATTATGGTTTTGGCATTTGTTTTCATTTAATTTCTTGTTGAAATTTGTAATTGCTCACATGTATATGAGCTTTTATGTGTGGCAAAGGGTCTGTAAATTTGCTAGAATCATTAGAGTCGTTATTAGGATGTAATTGCTCGATTCCGGCAAAAAGACAGCTTCAAATTTGGTGTAAACTGGCTCACAGACCCGAAAGTTTGCTTCTTGACCTGGAAATTCCGCTCCAGACCCGCGGCGGTCCGACCCGACTCGCTCCTCAATTAGCTTTTCCTCGTTTCTCGTGCATGCCTGTCCAGATATGACTCTGACCTGTCTATGCGACCGACCCGACCTAATTCGTCCTCGTTTCCTCTCGCGCGCCTGCTTCCTTGTTCGATCCGGCCCGACCCGAATCGTTGACCCGACTTCCCAACCCGTGCGCCTCCTATGTACGTCTGCGCTCGTTGGCCAGTTGACTTGGTTAAGCCGGTTTGATCGATTCAACATGGTTTTTGGAGTTTCTGAGCCAGTTCGAGTGGTTTTTGGCTGGTTCGAGTTGGTTTAAATTCAAAGAGTTTGAAGCCGGTTCGAGGGAGTTGTTTGCTTATTTTTATAATATTTTAGTTGTTTGATTGTTTTTATGCCAAAATCGGTCCACTTGAGTATGTTTATTTATTATGCATGTGATATATGATATTACTTTAATTATGTGTGCATAAAGTATGCCATGTAGTTTTTTTTTTTCAAAAACCTCACCATAGGATAAGCATGTGACATGCATTTGATATATATTATAAGTGTTATAATGTATATAGTATGAATGCTTAGTTTTAATATAAGTGTTATATTAAAGCATGTTATAAATGAATGTTCTAGGATTATAAATGTTGTAATTAATTTTATAATTGTTATAAAATAACTTAGACTTTCAAAATCTATAACAAAGATAAGATGCATGCTCAACTAGGGTAACTGGTGCAATTCAATCGCCTTTTAAAGAGTTAGAATATGTCGATTACTTGTAAAACAAGAGTTGTTTACTTAATCGGGGAGATCTTGTCTAAGATTAGGGGTACTTAAGTTGATAGTTTATGGAACACCTCTTACCTGGAGATTAAACTGGCGTCTAAGTCAATAACTCTAGTTTTATGAGCATGCATGAGTGGTGTAAGGTAATAAAATTGGTTTATCACCTAGACATCATATGTTAATCCTAGTATAAGAGTTAGACTAGGAAAAATCACCTAGACTTAGGTTGTTTAATATTAGCCGGTTAATAACCAAGTACATAACCAATCTTTTATAAAATAGAACACTTCAGTGGGAGCTTAATAGTATATAAGATATATTATTTCTAGCTCTCACTCCTAAGAGTTTACACCGTGAGATCCATGCTCGGCTTCGAGCTGCTATTAGCGATAACTTCCCTTCGAAAAGTGTTTACATGGGTCAATAACAAGGGGAATAGGGGATGTAGTTCATAGTAAGTGGGTGAAGGGTGTGTATCAACATGTCCTACAGTCTCTTCCATTAGATCACACCGTAAGATTCCTATGTTGCACTTGCTGGTTGGCTTTATGGGACCCTTTGCTAGTCGTTTAGCGTCGGTTATCTTTTCGGAGGGTTATAACATAGGATTTGGAACACCGTGAACTCTAGAAATGGATAGGGTTACTTAGGTTCGTTTTCAAACAATTATTTCTCCTTCGAGGGCTTGTTTGATTCCGATCTTTGTAATTCGAAAGTGGATATATACTTACAAGACTTACTAAGTTTTAGTAAAGATCTTGACCAAATGAACGGTAACTAAGTACTATAAGGATAAAAGTTATTCTGGTATTAGTATTTAGTCAAGAATGTCTTGATTCAATGAAGGAGTAGTCGATTGCCCTTCAGTGGGGGCTATTTTGACTCACTGAAGTATCGTAGTAAAAGAATAATGAGGACGGGTACATAATTTTTGCTAAATAAATTGGATTAAAAAGAGTTAAATCAATTATCTAATAATTTTTTTACTTTTTTAGCAATGCCATCATCCATTATATAATTGCTAGCTTCTGAAAAACTTAATGGCGATAATTACGAAACTTGAAAATCGAATATAAACACGATACAAGTAATAGATGATCTTCGATTCATTGTAACGGAGGAGTGTCCTCCATCCCCTGGTCCCAACGTAAACTGGACAGTTCGGGATGCATATGACAGATGTTTCAAAGCTAATGAGAAGGCTCAGGTTTATATTTTAGCCAGTATATCTGATGTACTGTCTAAGAAACACGAGAGGTTAACTATTGCAAGAGAGATCATGGACTCTTTCCAGGGGTTGTTTGGAGAACCGTCCACATATGCCATGCATGACACAATATTCGTTTACAACTGCAAAATGAAGGAAGGAACCTTCGTAAGGGAACAAGTTTTGAACATGATGGTTCACTTCAATATTGCAGAAGTGAATGTAGTCGTCACGAATGAGAAGAGTCAAGTTGGATTCATCATGCAGTCTCTTCCGAAGAGCTTTTTCAATTCAAAATGAATGTCATGATGAATAAGATAGAGTATAACTTGATGACTCTTTTCAACGAACTCCATATTTGTGAATCTTTATTGAAAAATAAAGGTTCGGAGGCAAAAGCAAATATTGCTTCCACTTCACAGAGGAAACCCCAGAAAAATTCGTCTTTTGGGAGTAAATTTTGGCCTTCCTTCTCCAAGAATAGAGGTATTAAAAAGAAAAAGAAGGAAATTGGGAAGGGGAAGACTCCAACTACACAAAAAGGCAAAAAGAAAGTTTCCAAAGTAAAATGTTCCATTGCAACAAAAATGGGCATTGGAAAAAAAATTGCTCTAAATATCTTGTCGAGAAGAAAGCTGAGAAAGAAAGACAAGGTATATTAGATATACTAGTTATTGAAACATGTATAGTGGAAAATGAAGATTCTACCTGGATATTGGATTCAGGGGCCACTAATCATGTTTATTTTTCTTCTCAGGAAATAGTTCTTGGAGGTAGCTTGAAGAAGAAGAGATTACTCTCCAGGTTGGATCAGGGAAGCGTATCTCAGCAAAAGAAGTGGGAGCTGTTAAGTTAACTTTTGGAAATAGATATCTGTATTTAGAAAATGTTCTTTATGTACTTCCTTGTATAAGTAAATTTTTGTCTTAATGAAGCGTTCATTACAAAAAAAGGTATACAAATCTGTTCTGCAAACTTAAATAGTAACTTATATAAGTTAAAACCATATAAAGTTGAAGTTGTATATAACAGAAAAATGTTTAAAATAGCTGAAACTGAAAGAAAAAGGCAACGCATTTCTCAGAGTACCTATCTTTGGCTCTTGAGACTTGGCCACATTAATCTCAATAGGATCAAGAGAATGACTAAAAATTGACTTCTAAACAAGTTAGAAGATACCGT
Source organism: Benincasa hispida (assembly GCF_027475165.1). Taxonomy (NCBI): domain Eukaryota; kingdom Viridiplantae; phylum Streptophyta; class Magnoliopsida; order Cucurbitales; family Cucurbitaceae; genus Benincasa; species Benincasa hispida. The sequence goes on from NC_143481.1 coordinate 3,850,165, forward strand.
TGTGTGAGTCATGTATCGAAGGAAAAATGACAAAAAGATCTTTTTCTGGAAAAGGTCGTCGAGCCAAAGAAACCTTAGAGCTCGTATATTCAGACCTCTGTGGACCAATGAGTGTTAAAGCATGGGGAGGTTATGAATATTTCATTAGCTTTATGGAAGATTATTCAAGGTACGGTTACATTACCTTATTCATTTTAAGTCTGAAGCTCTTGAAAAGTTCAAGGAATTTAAGACCGAGGTTGAGAACCAATTAGGTAAATTTAGTAAGACACATCGATCAGATCGAGGTGGGAAGTATTTAGACTTGAAATTCTAGGACTATATGATATAACACGGGATTCAATCACTGAAGAAACTCTTAAGCAAGAGAACCAGTGAGCGGAAGCAAGATCGTTCCAAATCCATTGTGAAAGAATAAAGCATTTACAAACATACAACCACAGTTATGCATCATCGAGTAAATTACAGCATTCTTTCATTTAAAACCAAAGGGAATCGAGTAACATACCTTTGAAGAAATCTTCTTCAAGTATTTCCTCGATCAACACCAGTCACACATCCACAAAAAATCGATCACGAGCATGAATGCAACGAACAACCAGTGTAACTCACAAACTGTCAGATCCTCAAACCCAATCGAGTAAGACTAGATCCTCGACCTTCGAACAGAAACACTCGACACTACCACTCGGTTTCCTTGGTATTCTCGGTGTGAGAATCCAAGAGGTGTGGGCTCTATATGGATTTGGTAGAGGGAATGAGGAACTCAACGATCGAGTAAACGATCAAGTAAGTGGAGAATGTCTAAGTTTATCGTATAGTGGGTACTCGATCGTCTAATAAATGAGAAGCTAACATCTTGTAAACTCGATGCCTCGTCTTTCGCTCTCACAAAGGCTATCGTATAGCTTTTTCTTTCACTCGATCGTTATGTGATGCCATCATGAAAAAATGAAACTTTTTCACTTTTATTCACCAGTAATTAAAACTGAGAGTAACTTCTCACTGAAACACGGTTAAAGGAGAAAATAATAACCAACTAAACAATTATCTTATAATTGTTTTATTATAAATAAATATAATAACTAATTTATCATATTATATTTATAACTTATAATTTTATAACACATCATATGTAATATTTAAACCACTGTTCTTTTCTCCTTTATGACATTTAATATAAATCATATTTATATTAATTTCTCCATTTAATGTATGTAATACATCAATTCAATTATATCACATATAATTGAATCAATTTAATTATATCATATATAATCAAATTCCCTCCTATTAATTTGAACACTTCAAACTAACCCAAAAACTAATTCCCAACTTGAATCCATTGAGCTACCAAGGAAACCTTATGCACCTGTAGCTTGAAGCTCCAATCGTACGTAAATAACTGACGAAACTTTTTAATCACGATATCCACTATCTGTTAACTTTCGGACACTCCACTAAAGACAGCTGCACTCTTCGCACTATATATATATTTCTTTGTCCATTGAATATAATCAATCAATATTACGATAATCCTTCACAAATCGCTCGTGCATACAGTTGGGCCAATTTACCATTTTGCCCCTATAGTTACATCTAACTCCTTAAGTACCACTAATTCCTCTGATGAACAATACATCATAGTCCTACTAAGAGTGAACACTTCTCGGGCCATGAGAAGGTGTGACACCATATTGTTCAAGCCCCGAAATCAGCCCTTAAGGGAACAATTTATCTACTTACCCCTGTTTTGGGGAATGAGTGAATTTCATCTTGTGTAGCTAAGTTCCTAGCTCTCCAATCAGACAAATCTCCATAGTAGTAGGTTTGAGTCGGCGATCTGGTCACTCGCACCCATGCAAATCAAAGAACCACCCTCATAGGCAGGAGTTCCCAACTCAATCAAGATTAAGGTCATGTTACCTATGGGCATCCTAGTGAAATGAAATCTCTGTCATGAACGGCGTTACATAACGAGACTAAACATTTCGTAGTTTGGTCTTATACAAACTCCTTTATATAGGATATCCCCGCTCGCATGTCTCCATATAAATGACCAGGGTCAAATCATTTGTAGCACTTAACAACATTTGTAACATCTACAATATGGGTCGTATCCATAGTGTCACCAAGATAAGGTTTCCCTACTTTATCCATATACTATAGACCATTTAAGTTGTCACTTAAGACATGAGCCACTTGTATGCCTCTACATAATGCTTAAGTTACAACGATAACCAAGGATCTTAGTTTATTGGTTAGTGATTGATGCAACTAAAATATCTCATATTTCATAGGCAGTAGTGAATAAAATATCTCATATTATTATATCACAAATGTTTGTTCATACACGTGTTTACAAACTACAGGACCCTACGAGATTTAGGGCATCAACCCCAATAATCTTCCACTTGTCCTAAAGCTAGTGGGATGTACAAGATAAATACAAGTACAAAACAATAAACTAGGGCACAAAGGCCCAATAAAAAATCTCCCACTTGCCTTAGTCCAGTCGCGGTCGGTCCCCTAAAACCATGCCCTGTGGGTGACCCTAAAAACTGTAGCATGAGAGCCTTCATAAACGGATCAACAACGTTATGCTCCAAAGCTATCTTCTTGACTATCATGTCTCTCGATGCACAATCTCGCGGATGAGATGGTATTTCCGCTCTATATGCTTGCCACGCTTATAACTCCTAGGCTCCCTGAAAATCGCCACAGTTCCACTATAATCACAATAAAGAGTGATGGGCCTAGACATGTCTGGAATAACTTCCAGTTCAATTAGGAACTTCCTGAGCCAAACGACCTCTTTAGTAGTTTCGCAAGCCGCTAAATACTCAACCTCCATGGTGGAGTTAGCGATGCACGCCTGCTTAGTACTTCGCCATACTACAACTTTTCGTTAAGAGTGAACACTGATCCTGAAGTGGATTTTCGAGAATCCTTATCAGTCTGAAAATTAGAGTCTGTGTATCCCGTAAGGATCAAATCCCTAGATCCATACACAAGCAGTAGTCCCTCGTTCTCCGAAGATACTTGAGGATATTCTTGATAGCTGTCCAGTGACCCTGTCCTAGATTAGACTAATATTTACTGACTATCCCCACAGTATAGTAGATGTTAGGTTTAGTACATAACATCGCATACATCAAACTACAAATGGTAGATGCATAGGAACCCCTCTCATTTCCTCAACCTCTTGAGGAGTCTTAGGACATTGTTCCTTAGACAATGTAACTCCATGTTGAAAAGGCAGTAGGCCCCTTTTTGAGTTCTGCATCGAGTACTTGATCAACATCTTGTCAATGTACGATGCCTGAGATAACACTAGCACTTTGTTTTTTCGATCCCAAAAGATCTGAATCCCAAGAACAAACTAAGCCTCTCCCAAATCTTTCATTTAGAATTGGGTTGCTAGCCAGTTCTTAACTGAAGTCAGTAAACCTACATCATTCCCAATTAGTAGAAGACCGTCTACATATAACACTAGGAAAACTGCTGAACTGTTGATGATTTTCTTGTAGACACAAAGTTCATCAATGTTTTGGTCAAAATCATAAGATTTTATCACAGTATCAAACCTTATGTTCCAAGATCGACACACCTATTTTTGCCCATAAATAAACCGATTCAACTTCCCACTTTTTGATCTTGACCTTGGGCTATGAATCCCTCGAGTTGCACCATATAAATGGTCTCCTCAAGATTACCATTCAGAAAGGTAGTCTTGACATCCATTTGCAATATCTCATAGTCATAATATGAGGCAATGGACAAGAGGTTACGGATAGACTTAAGTATGGCAATAGGCGAGAAAATCTCCTCATAGTCAACTCCTTCGACTTGAGTAAAACCCTTTGCCATGAGTCTGGCCTTGAAGTTTGCACCTTCTCATCAGCACCCCATTTCCTCTTGTAGATCCATTTACAACCTATAGGTTTAACCTCATTAGGTTGATCTACAAGATCCCATACTGAGTTGAAGTACATACACTCTATCTCGTGATCCATTTCTTTGACCCATTCATCTCGATCAACATCCTCTATTGCCTTTTTATAAGACAACGGATCCTCAACCTCGCCATCGACTACCATAAGCAGAATTTCAGTTAAACCCATATAGCGAATAGGTGGGTTCGCGACTCTCCCACTACATCGAGGTTTCCTCAACTTTTGAGGGGGATTTAACCTACGAAATGAACTTCCATCAACAACTCTTGTTGATGTAGTAGGCTCTTCAATAATTCTTGTTGAAGTTTCAGTAGTTTCATTAGAAAGCTCACGCAACACGATTTTACTTCTTGGACTGTGCTCCCTTATATGATCTTCCTCAAAGGTAGCGTTTGTCAAAAAAAAAACTCCTTGTTTTACTTAGGATCATAAAAATAACCTCTCATGTTCCTTTGGAATAGCCTACAAATAGGCACAGCCTTGGATGTGGTTCCAGTTTCTTAGGATTAGCCTCAAGCACATGTGCTAGGCAACCCCAGATGCGAAAGTGAAGCAAATTAGCTTTACCCACTTACTACAAAACCCTCTTGGAAGGAACACAGTTGAGGATATAAGTTTTAGTGTCTACTGCAAAACCCCAAAATGAGTTCGATAAGAAAGCGTAACTCATCATCGACCGAACCATGTCCAACAGGGTTCTGTTTCTCCTTTCCGATACACCATTCTGCCGAGGTGTACCAAGTGCTAAGAATTAGGAAACGGTTCCATGTTCTATCAAACAATTTTGGAACTCAGAATCCAAAAACTCTCTACCCCAATCTGATCGAAGTGTTTTGATCCATTTATCTAATGCGTTTTCAACCTGAACTCTTTGAACTTTTCAAAGGAATCTGACTTATGTTGCATCAAATAATCATACCCATACCTCGAATAATCATCAGTAAAAGTAATGAAATAATCGTAGCCTCCCCTGGCTCGCATATTCATTGGACCACAAAGGTCTGAATACACTAACTCTAAAGGCTCTTTAGCTCGATAACCTTTTTCAGTAAAAGTTCTTTTAGTCATCTTGTCTTCAAGGCATGACTCGCATACAGGTAAAAAATTCTCCTCAAACTCGCTTAGAAGTCCATTCTTTACCAACCTCTCAATCCTATTGAGATTAATGTGCCCTAATCGAAGGTGACTAAGTTGGGCATTTTCCTTAGGAGAAACTTTAAGTCATTTATTTTGAGTTACGACAGTTTTAAACATCTCTATGTTATAGAGGGAATTTGTTGCTAACGGCCTTAACACACACAAATTATTTTCCAGTTTAACTGAACGTATCTCAACACCACCTTTCAGAATAAACACTTTATTCACCGAAAAGTTGAGAGTATATTTACATTCAATCAAGTATTTTACAAAAATTAAGTTCCTCTTTAATTCAGGAACTACATATACATAATGTAAAATGATAAATCTATTCTATAAAGTCAACTAGAGGCCTCTCACTGCCACAACTGAGATGACATGCCCGGTGCCTACTCGTATCTTTATCTCACTAGTCTCAAGCTGCCACCAAGATCTAATCTCCTGAAAAGAAGAACAAACATGATTAGTGGCCCTAGAGTCTATAATCCAGGCATAATCATCATTCTTCACTAAACAAGTTTCCAAATCCAGTAAATCACATTTACATTGTTTGGCCTTGGCCTTAGCCTTCTTCCTTTCCTTTAACCAGCATGGAAAGTTCCGCTTCCAATGCCCACCCTGGTTGCAAAGGAAACATTTTCCTTTCTCAACCGACATTGGTCGCCTACCCCGCTGTGCGGCAAGTTGTGGGTTAGCCAGTGTCTTCCCCTTCCCCTTAATACCCATCTTCTTCTTCCACTTGTTAGTGTTGGAAGTAGAACGTGCAGGCTTAATTCTTGAGGCCGCACCCCGATGGAACTTCTTAGATGATGAAGCAACGTTTGCCTCACCAACCTTCTTCTCCTTACTGAAAGAAAGGATTGAAATGTCTGCAACTCGTTGAGGAAAGTTGTAAGGGTATAATCAAATTTGTTCAGAACAACATTGCTTACAAAGTGTAGGGAGCTTTTTGGTAATGTGTGCGGAATAAAGCTAACCTGCCTGCCCTCATCGATGCAAGCCCCATTCATCTCTGCCACATTAAAGTGGACAATCATGTTTAGAACATGTTCTCGAACAGATGTACCCTCCTCCATTTCGGAGTTAAGGATGCACTTAAGAGCTTCATGCTTGAGCTGCCCAGACGGTTGTCCGAACATTCCCCTCAGGGACTCCATGAGCTCACGAGCAGAGATCGTGGGCTCATGCTTCTTGGCCAAGACATCGTTTAGACTAGCCAAGATGTAAGCTCTGGCCTTCTTGTTTGTCCGTGTCCATTTCTCATATGCCTCTCGAACAGTTCGAGCGACGATCGGAGTTGGAATAGGAGGACACTCCTCCGTAAGGACGAACCGGAGGTCATCGAGGATAAGAATGGTATTACTCATGTTTTTCCAACTAACGTAGTTTTCGCCGGTCAATTTTTCGGTAGATAATAGAGCTAAAGTGGCGGTTGCTATTTAAAAGTTGCTGAAAAACATGAACAAACTTAATAAGTCTATTTGCATTACCACTTTTAATACCACTTTTAGGTTTTATCAAAATAGTTCTAATATACCCTAAGTGAAATGACATCTATTTTGCAATGATGTTCCAAAGAGGTAGGACAAAAGTCACCGGTGGGGTGATCAAGTGCCCTTTCACTTGGATGAGACATTCTCAATTTTTAGGAGGATACTTCCAGGGTGCCTCGAGGCCAAGGATAGATCTCACGGTGTGAACGTTAGGGAGAAATATGTAGAGGTTTAAGTGAAGTATCATATACCCAAGTACCTCCCACTGAATGTTCTACCGAGGGATTCATTAACTTAGGAAATCCGACTACTTATTTTATCTAAGTGTGAGTTTAATTTACTAAAAAACAACTCTTGATTTTGATAATTAAACAAGTTCAAATGAAGTCCCATTAAACATTTTAACAGACTATCATCAAATTTGCATGCATGCATCAAATCTATTTAATTCACCTTTCCAGGTCGGTTCCCAGGTAGGGGTATTCTGTTTCCGTCAGCTTAATTACCCCAGCCTAGACAGAACCCGCCTTAGACAAAAGGTCCCTTATAGATAGATTTGCTACATATTTAATCTTTTATTGGTCAATTTAATCCTATTAAACCGATTAAAAGATTAAACATACGTTTCGAGTCTCATTAGAACTGTGATCTTAGGTCTATCTCAATCAAATTTTAAAACTCTTTTAAAACATGATTCAAGCCTAAGCATGCATACATGTCTTTCTTATTGATTTTAGTTCTAATTTCCATTATAACTCTTATAAAAGAAACAACTAAGACCATCCATATTGCTAAGCTAAACTAGGTATTTATAACTCTTATAAATTATCCTAAGTGTCATGCTTCATGCAATGTCCATTCATTACTATATATAACTCTTATATAAATTGTAATGAACCAAGCATATATGCTTTCGTACACCCTTATACTATAACACTTATCAAATAAAGATGATGCATGAATATGCTTAATGCATGCATATATTATAACTATTATATTATATGATTCATAAGCTTGCTTTAAATAATCGAGTAGACGAAAACTATGCGATGAAGCATGAAGGGCACTTGGTCATGTAGTGTACCGAGTATGACATATGCCTAAACGATCAAGTAGACAAAAACTATGTGATGAAGCATGATCGTCTAAACGATCGAGATGCAAGTGTTGAGTATCATATACTGAGTGATCGAGTAGCCAGTGACTATGCGATGAGCATGCTGGCTTACTCGATCGTTTAGTGCGCACGCCTACCATGCAACGAGTATCCCATACTCAGTGATCATTTACTCTCATCGTTTACACGATCGAGTAGCTAACGTAACATAATCGAGTAAACTCTTTACTCGATCGCGTAGCATCAGCCGTGCAAGCGTTTAGTAATACAACACAATCGAGTAGAACTTTTATACACGATCGCCTTAGCCAAATATAAACGATCGTTTAGCCTAGGCTACACGATCTAACTAACCCTTGGTCTTCTTCTTCCTCGAAGTAAACTGCATCTTCATGCCTTGAACCTTTATCACGAACGACTTAAAACACTCCAAACACTTTGAATATAGACTCGATAGCAAGTTAATATGCCAAAAACAAAGGGGCCCTTACAAATTAACTTTGAAATGTAAAAAAAAAGCAGTAAACAGAGACAATCATCCTATAAACTCCATTAATTAACATCTACAAATACATCTAACACTTAAACACAAGGTAGATATGCTTAAAACCCACCAAGAATGTAAATGCAATTTAACACATCAATGGATTTAGGAATATCAGAACAATCTGGCTCTAATACCAATTGAAGGAACTTTTAAACAAGAGAACCAGTGAGCGAAAGCAAGATCGTTCCAAACTTATTGTGAAAGAATAAAGTATTTACAAACATACAACCACAGTTATACATCATCAAGAAAATTATAGCATGCTTTCATTTAAAACCAAAGGAAATCGAGTGATATACCTTTGAAGAACTCTTCTTCAAGTATCCCTCGATCAACACCAATCATGCGTCCACGAAAAATCGATCACAAGCAACCACGAACAACCAATGCAACTCATGAACTGTCAAATCCTCGAACCCAATCGAGTAAGACTTAATTCTTGACCCGCAAACAGAAACACTTGACACTACCACTCTGTTGCCTTGGTATTCTCGGCGTGAGAAGCTAGGAGGTGTGGTCTCTGTGTGGATTTGGTAGAGGGAAGGAGGAATTTAACCGATCGAATAAGTGGGAGAATGTCTAAGTCTATCGTATAGTGGGTACTCGGTCATCTAATAAACAAGAAGTTGTCGTCTAGTAAACTCGATGCCTTATCGTTCACTCTCACAAAGGCTATCGTATAACTTTTTCTTTCACTCGATCGTTATGTGATGCCATCATGAAAAAAATGAAACATTTTCACCTTTTTTCATCAATTATTAAAACTGATAGTAACTTCCCACTCAAACACGGTTAAAGGAGAAAATAATAACCAACCAAACAATTATCTTATACTTGTTTTATTATAAATAAATATAATAACTAATATATCATATTATATTTATTACCTATAATTTTAATATCACATCATATGTAATATTTAAACCATTATTCTTTTCTTCTTTATGAAATTTAATATAAATCATATTTATATTAATTTCACCATTTAGTGTATGCAATACATCAAATCAATTATATCACATATAATTGAATCAATTTAATTATATCATTTATAATCAAATTCTCTTTTGTTAATTTAACACTTCAAACTATCCCAAAAACTGATTCTCAATTTGAATCCATTGAGCTATCAAGGGGACCTTATGGACTTGTAGCTTGAAGCTCCAATGGTACGTGAATAACTGACTAAACTCTTTAATCACGATATCTACCATCCGTTAACTGTTGGGCACTTCACTAAAGAGCGATAGCTGCACTCTTCCCACTACTATGAGTGAACAGTTCTTAACCCATGAGAAGGTGTGGAGCCACATTGTTTAAGCCCCGAAATCAGCCCTTAGGGGAGCAATTTATCTACTTACCCCTGCTTTGAGGAAGGAGTGAATTCCGTCTTATGTAGCTAGGTTCCCAGCTCCGCAATCAGAAGAATCCCCAAAGTGGTAGGCTTGAGTCGGCCATCTGGCCACTCGCACCCATGTAAATTAAAGAACTGCCCTCATTGGCAGGAGTTCCCAACTATCTCAGGATTAAGGTCATGTTACCTATGGTCATCCTAATTAAATGAAAGTATCTGTCATGAACGACGTTATATAACGAGACTAAACATTTCGTGGTTCGGTCTTATGCAAACTTTTTATATAGGATACCCCGCTCGCATGTCTCCACATGAATGACCAGGATCATATCATTTGTAGCACTTTACAACACTTGTAATATCTACAAAGCGGGTCGTATCCGTAGTATCACCAGGATAAGATTTCCCTCCTTTATCCCTATACTACAGACCATTTAGGTTATCACTTAAGGCATAATCCACTTGTATGTCTCCACATACATGCTTAAGTTACAATAATAACTAGGGATCTTAGTTTATTGGTTTATGGTTAATGCAACTAAAATATCTCATATTTCATAGATAATAGTGAATAAAATATCTCATATTATTATACACAAATGTTTGTTCATACATGTGTTTACAAACTATAAGACTCTACGAGATTTAGGGTATCAACCCTAACAAACTCTCTGCACCAAGACGTCTCAACAGAACGATGTATCTAAATGAAGAAACAAAACCTTGTTGGACAGGGTTCGATCCATTATGAGTTATGCTTTGTTGCCTAACTTGTTTTGGGGGCATGCAGTAGAGACTGCAACTTACATTTTGAACATTGTTCGCTCTAAGAGTGTTTCAGAAACACCTTATAAGTTATGTACAGGACGTAAAGCTATTTTACTTCATTTTCAGATCTAGGGTTTCCCGACACATGTGTTGGATCGAAATCCTAAGAAATTGGAACATCGTTCAAAATTATGCTTGTTTGTAGGTTACGCTAAAGGAACGAGAGGTGGTCAGTTTTATGATCCTCAAGATGATAAGGTAATTGTATCGACGAATACCACATTTCTAAAGGAAGACCACATTCGAGTCATAAACCCCGTAGTAAACTAGTATTGGAAAAGATTTCAAATGATGCTACAGACGAATCAACAAAAGTTGTTGATCAACCTTGCTCATCAACAAGAGTTGTAGATAGATTAAGGACGTTTGGTCGATCACATCCTACTCAAGAGTTGAGAGAGCCTCGACATAGTGGGAAGGTTATGAGACAAACTGACCACTATATGGGTTTAACTGAAACCGGAGTCAACATACCTGATGATGGCTTAGAGGATCCATTAACATATAAACAGGCAATGGATGATGTTGATCGAGATCAGTGGATCAAAGCCATGGACCTTGAAATAGAATCTATGTACTTTAATTTAGTCTGCGAACTTGTAGATAAGCTCGATGAGATATTACTTGTCGGTTGTAAGTGGATCTACAAGCAAAAAAGAGACTATGCAGGAAAGGTACAGACCTATAAAGCCCAATTAGTAGCAAAGGGTTATACCTAGGTTGAGGGGGTGGACTATGAAAAAATCTTCTCACCTATTGCTATGATCAAATCAATATGGATACTCTTGTTCGTCGCCACTTTTATAATTATGAAACTTGTCAAGACTGCCTTTCTAAATGGAGATCTTGAAGAGAGTATTTATATGGTCCAACCAGAAGGGTCATTGAACAGGGTCAGGAGCAAAAGGTTTGCAAACTAAAGAGATCTATTTATGGATTGAAATAGGCATCCAGATCTTGGAATATAAGATTTGATACTACGGTCAAATCTTATGGCTTTGAACAGAACGTTGATAAACTGTGTGTATAAAAAAAGATCATCAACTCCACTGTAGCATTTCTAGTTTTATATGTAGATGATATCCTACTTATTGAGAATAATGTAGGATATCTAACTGACATTAAAAATTGGTTAGTAACCCAATTTCAGATGAAAGATCTGGGAGAGGTGCAGTATGTTCTTGGGATTCAAATAGTTCAAAACCAAAAGAAAAAAACGCTAGCCAAGTCTCAAACATCTTATGTATACAAGGTGCTGTCTAGGTTTAAGATGCAGGATTTCAAAAGATGCTTTTACCTTTTAGGAATGGAATACATTTGTCAAAGGAACAATGTCCTAAGACACCTCAAGAAGTTGAGGATATGAGATGGGTTCCCTATGCATCAGCAGTCGAAAGTTTGATATATGCAATGCTATGTACTCGTCCAAACATATGTCTTGCAGTAGGGATTGTCAGTAGGTATCAGTCCAATCCTGGTTATGAACGTTGAACTGCTATTAAGAATATCCTCAAGTAGCTTAAGAGCACGAGGAACTACGAGTTTGTATATAGAAATAAGGATTTGATCCTTACGGGATATACTGACTCTGATTTTCAGACCGATATAGACTCTAGGAGATATACTTCGGGATCAGTGTTCACTCTAAATGAAGGAGTAGTAGTATGGAGAAGTATTAAGCAGAGTGGTATTGCAGATTCCACAATGGAAGCATAATATTTTGCTGCTTATGAAGCAACCAAGGAAGCAGTATGGCTTAGGAAGTTTCTAAATGATCTAGAAGTTGTTCCAGACATGCGTTTGCCAATCACTTTGTATTGCGATAACAATGGGGCAGTAGCGAACTCCAAAGAACCTAGAAGCCATAAGCGCGGAAAATATATTGAGCGCAAATATCATCTCATCAGAGAGATCATATTAAGATTAGACGTTATTGTGAGATAAATAGCGTCTGAGGACAATATTGTTGATCCATTTACAAAGGCTCTCCCAGCTAAGATTTTCAAGGGTCACCTGAAGAGTTTAGGACTACGGGTAGAATAAATAGGGCAAGTGGGAGAAATTGTGGGTATAAGATACCCTAGTTTATTGTATTTATTTTTCTCTCACAACACTCAACTTTTTTGTAACCCACTAGATGTTCTAGTCCAAGTGGAAGTTTGTTAGGTCGTATGTCCTAAAACTCGTAGTTTTGTAAACAGTAAACATATATGAAGTTTATTCAGACAAGTGTTGTTGATTGTTTAATAACTCTAAATCCAATAAACTACGAACCCTTGGCTATTGTCATGAATACTTGGACTTTTTGTGGAGACATAAACTTGATCAAGTTCGAGGAACATAGCCTAAATCGTTTATAGTACTTGGATTAGGTTGGGTACCTATTTCTGGAGATACTATTGAATACGACCCGCTTTATGATTGTTACAAATGTTGTAAAGTGTTATAAAAATTGTGATCAGTTCATTCATATAGAGACATATGAGCAGGGGTGCTCTACACGATGAGATTGTGTAAAATAGACCAAAAAATACTCACTGTTACATATAAACACCGTTTACTTTTAACACTGATTAATTTCACTTATTGATGACCTAGATAACTTGATCTGAATCCTGAGCTGTCTATGAACTCCTGTTTATTTGTGATTGTCCCTTGATCTGCATAGATGAAGGTAAGCTCAACATCGCTGCTCAATATGGCTCCCATTTCAGGGATAATACCAAGTAGATGGCTAGGGACATAGAATTTCAAGATGGAATTCAACTCCTACCCATTTTAGGGATAGTAGAAAGGTTATTCCCTTAAGGGTTGATTCCAAGTCTTGAACAAGGGGCCCCATCATCTCATTGGCTTGAGAGGGAATGGATTTAGTGATTATGATCCTAAATCAATTGTTCATTAGTGGGACAGTGATACTTAAGGAGAAAATATGTAACATAGGGGTATTTCAGTATTTGATCTAGCTGAGATTACAAACAATCTGTGAATGATGAACTTATTGATGATAGTTATATCAAATGAATATATAATATATCTACAGTGAGGGGAGGGCAACTACAGGCTATACTGGACAGTTCTGTTAATTAACAAATGTTGATTAACTAGGTTAAAAAGTCTGATCGGTTAGTCTCAGATTGTTGGATCCCATGATCTGTAGGTCCATCGGGTCTCCTTGCTAGCTCACTGCGGGCAAAATTGAAGAACTAGGTGAAGTAAGCATTTGAAATGTTCAAATTCGGGTTTAGGAAAAATTGGGTTTTATATGAGATATCATTTACATTTAAATAATTTATTAATTATTTTTTATAGTATACTTGATCATTAGCATGAAAGTGTTTTTTAAACTTGATTAATGTGATTAATCAAAGCTGGGTGTCAAAGACAATTTAATACATGATATTAAATTTGTTTATCTTATTTAATTGAAATTATTTTAATTAAATAATTTCTAAATTTGAAAAACTGTATTTCATTTTTTATAAAAAATTAGTTAGTGGAAAAATCCAATTGTTGGATTTTCCCACTAACTAAGTGGACTTTGAAGTGACACTTCTCAAGCTTGACACCCAAAGTTTACATGCTTGTGGAATTTGAGATGGAAGACATGCAAGATAGGATTTTGCATGTATTTTTTCTATAAATAGTTTGGTTTTTAAATTTTGTAAAATCTAATGCTTCTTTGACCTAAACTCTTCCACCAAAATCTCTTTACTCTCCTTTTATTGAAGTGATTTTCCCTTGTCTTCACTAACAAAACGGTCCCACAACCGTGTTCTTCAATCGAAGAATAGCAAGGATTTGCCATTGGTGGTGTTGATCGAGCTCGGGAGAGGAAGTTTGTGGTGGATTCTACAAAGGTTGTAATTTCTAACCCTTATGCATGCTTATTCTTGTTTTTATGTAATTAGAACGTTATCGATCCTTCCTTTCGCTGTGCATGTGTTCTTTAATATTCCAACATATAGATGCAAAGAAAATAACTAGGTCACATATACCAACTGCAAATGTTCCATCGAAAATTAATATCCCAACACAACAAGTTATTATTATTGAGTCTGAAACATGCCAGAAGTGTGGTAGACCAATGAGTTCTAAAGATAAAAATTCTCGAAAAAGAAAAAGAATTAATAGTGAAAAAGAATTGGTTGAGAATGTAAATACCCATGAAGAAATCCTCGACACGACTAGTAAGGAAGGTGAAATACCTAAAGATAATAATAAGATTTCAATAAACTATGTCATGACAGGAAAAAGAAGAAATCAAACTAATGTAATTATTGACAACATTTCTACGTATAAATTTCTCTTGATATTATATCTGAAAATGAGGATCCTGAACAAAAATCTGTTGAAGAATGTCAACATAGAAAAGATTGGCTTTAGTGGAAAGAAGCAATCGAGGCAGAATTAAACTCACTTTCAAAACGTCAGATTTTTGGACCAGTAGTCTGAACACCAGAAGATGTTAGCCCCGTGAGATACAAATGAGTATTTGTGATAAAAAGGAATGAAAATAATGAGGTCACAATATACAAAGCAAGACTAGTAAAACAAGTTTTTTCACAAGGACCTGGTATTGATTATAATGAGACATATTCTCCAGTGGTGGATACAATTACATTAAGATAATAGAACGATCCTTCCGCTGCTCATGGAAATACTCATGTCTGATTTTCTTCAAATCATACTTTCCAGTAAATCAAACTTTAAAACAAATATCCAAGTAAATCATCCAGAACCTAGGGATTTCCAATTAAATTCCAGGAATCACATAGTAAGATCATTCCAGGCTTTCAAATCATACACACACATATATAATACCATATATGTATATCATTTCAACCATAACATTTGAAAATAAACCACTCATTGTTCACTAGTAAGGGTTTTTTCGAGTTTCATGGTTTCCTTGTTTCCTCTTGAATCCCAAGCCTGCATTAATCCAATAATCAACTTAGAATCCTGTGTTTAAGGTCAAAATAACCATAGAATATATTTTTAACCCTAAACCTAACTTACCAACACTTTTAGGTACAAAACTAAGCCTTTGGATCGACAAAGACAACTATGGACGTGGGGTTTGATCTCCTGAGCACTGTTGGATGCAAGGTTGCTCTTGCCAGCTAGGTTGTGAAGGAACCCGATTAAAGGTCCTTGAGCAGAAGCTGATCATCCCAATTTCCAAAATTTAAAGAATACATAATTTTTACAAAAGAATAATAAAATTATGTATTCATAATAGAATTTACAGCATGCTCAATAACGAAATACAAAAAAATAAATGGGTTTTAGAACCCTTACCTTTGAAGACTAGTTTTCATTGTGAAAAACCCCCAATCTCCAATTGGGCACCACCACGAAGGAAACCACTGTATTTTCTAGGTGAGAATCCAGGAGGACCGTGTGATCTGACTATTTTGGAAGAGGGAATTGAGAGAGATGATCAAGAGAAGGGAAAGCTACAGGAATTATTTTTCTTTTTCTTTTTATTTTTATTTTTCTTTTTCTTTTTTTTTTTGAGAACTCTTTTGTAAGTTTTCTTTAGGAATAAGAAGAATGACTCACCCAGTTAGCTATTCCTGCACGATGTAGAGGAAAAAAAGGGAAGGGAGTTGAAAAGGGGGAGAGAGTTACAATTTCCCCCTAAAACTATTTTTAAAATTAAAATTAATTTTAATAAAAACTTTAATATATATATAGAGAGAGAGAAAGAGAGAGAGTAACTAATTTATCATATAATATATATTAAACTATATTTAATATAAATCCATTTATATTAAATTTTGCCCCTGTAGTTATATCTAACTCTTTAAGTACCACAAGTCCCTCTAATAAACAATAAATCATAGTTAACCTATGATCAAACCCCTCTCAGGCCAGGAGAGGGTATGACACCACTTTGGTCAAGCCCCGGAATCAGCCTTAAGGGAGTAATTTATATACTTACCCTGACGTTGGGGAGGGAGTGAATTGCTTCTTGTGTAGTTGTGTTTCCAGCTCCCCAATCAGACGAATCTCCAAAATGGTATGTTTGTTGAGTTTACGATATGACCACTCTCACCCATACAAATCAAAGGATCGTCTGCATAGGCAGGGGTTCACAACTCACTCAGGATTAAGGTCATTTAAGCTACAAGATAACCTTGAATGTTAATTTATTGGTTTGTGGTTAATGCAACTAATTTTGAAATAAAACATCATATATTTTATTACATAAATAAAATGTTTGTACAATACAATTACAAACTAAGAGCCAACAAGATTTAGGGCATCAACCCCAGCGCTCCTTACATGAAACCTAAGTGTCTTCTTCATATTGAGCCAACAAATACTCTTTTTCACCAACTACTTGCATGCAAACTTGATGTGTCTTATCCTTACATTGTCCAATGCATGCTTCCCTTTCGAAGTGGCCATCCCACATTTTGCATGCTCAACCTTGTTTCCCAATCGTCCACCACCTACTTAGACTCCAAAAGTTTCATTTGATTAAGCCACGTTCTTCACTTTATGGTTATCTTGAGCTTATCCCCCTAGGAATTCCATCTCCAATGCAAGGTGCACAAATTGGATGCATAGTTTCCCTCATGCTACCAACTTGTTTTCATACTTAGGTTATTTTGGCTCATGGTTCTCAATCATGCGTTCAACCTCCCCTCACATGATTTTCCTTGGTTTTTCTTTTTCCCCATAGCATGGTTTCCTCCCTTGAATACATATTTTATTTCCTATTTACTTCTAAGACTTTCATTCCTCTAAGGTATACGTCTATTAGGGTTCCTTAGTGTAGTTAATGCATACTTCCCCCTCTTACATATCCAAAATCACTCTTGAGGTTGATACTTTTCAACGTAATTTGTTCCTTTATTATGCATTCAAGTTGTTCAATTGGAAGTCTTATATGCGTCCAAAACCCCAACTATGTATTCATCTCACACCTTGGTGTCCATTTGATCCAAATTACCCTCACACGCCCCTTCTATTCATCCAAGGTACCTATTACACGTCCAACCCTTAAGTCTTTAGGGTTTTACTCCAATCATAATGTCCTATGTTGTCTAACACTTAGCAAAATTCTCAACTTAGATTTCCTCATGCATTCACCACCCTATGACTAGGCGTCCAACCCTAATTTTCTTACTTAGCTATGCATAGTTCAATGCATGATTGTCCAACACCTAATCCATTTCTTCCTTTATGTGTTCACCTAGCCATAGACATCTCAAAATAACTATGAGTCCAAAATGTTCCATCTTGCTCTAATATGCGCCCAAGTGAGCCTTCCTTGTCCAAGTATGCGTCCATGGCTCCCTCAACCTCAATTACGCGTCTAACTTAAGAATAACTCACTCAAAGTTAAGCCCTTACTTCTTTATATTCTTAGTACTTAGTTAATTCTTCACTTTCTATATAAACTATGCGTTCAACTCACCTTGTCCCCCAACACTTATCTAATTTTTTTCATCCTTTACTCTTAGGCCAACTCATGTTCATAGTATAGTTTGAACACTTCGTCAAACTTCTTCAACTCTTATTTTCACTACTAATCTCCAACATTTTGCCCGAAGTTCAACCATAGGATCTCAACACTTAGAAATTCTTCCTGAGTATCAGTACTTCCTATAGTTAGAAGAAAGAGTTTGAGAGCTTACATGACTGGTACCTACTAACTATTCCCACTGCATAATAAATGTCTGTCCTAGTGCAGAGCATAGCATACATTAAGCTGCCCACAGTTGAGGCGTAGAGAATACGTCTTATATCCTCAACTTCTTGAGGTGTCTTAGGATACTGTTCCTTAGACAATTAAACTCCATGTCTGAAAGGTATTAAACCCTTCTTAGAGTTCTGCGTTGAATATCGAGCCAACATTTTTTCGATATAAGTTGCTTAAGACAGAGCAAGTGTTCTGTTCTTACAATGCCTAATGATTTGGATCCCAAAACTATATTGCGCCTTTTCGAAATTCTTCATTTGGAATTCGGCTACTAGTCAATTTTTAACATCAGTAAGTTACCCTACATCATTTTCAATGAGTAGAATATCGTCCACATAAAGTACCAAGAAAGCTACATTACCGTTAATGATTTTCTTGTAGACACAAGGTTCATCAACGTTTTAGTCAAAACCAAAAGATCTGGATGCCTGCTTCAGCCCATAAATGGATCGATTACTTACAAACTTTTTACTCTGAACCCCTCGGGCTGAGACATAAAGATGCTCTCTTTAAAATTGTCATTCAGAAAAGAAGTCTTGAATACCATTTGCCATATTTCATAGTTGTAATATGTGGCTAAGGACGAGAATTTTTATAGACTTAAGTATAGCAACAGGGGAAAATTTTTTCTCATATTCAACCCGTTCCCTCTAGGTATAACCTTTTACTACAAGTTTAGCTTTGAATATCTGTTCCTTTCCAGCTACATCTCTCTTTCTCTTATAGATCCTTTACATCCTATGGGTTTAACACCTTTAGGTAGATCTACAAGTTCTCATATTGAATTGAAGTTAATAGACTCCATTTCAAGGTTCATGGCTTTGGCCCATTGATCCTTGTCTTTGTCATTCATTGCTTGCTTATAGAACAATGGATCCTCAACCCCATCGTCTGGTATGAAAACTTGAGTTTTAGTTAAGCCAAAGTAACGATTAGGTTATGATACAACCCTCCCACTACATCAAGGCACTCGTATGATTGAGTAGGACGAAACTAACCTAAAGTGCTAGCTTCTTCATTAACTTTTAATGAAGAACCAACTTCATCAATAACTCTTGCTAACTCTTTAGTAGCTTCATTTAATTCTAATTTGCTCCGTGGTTTATGATATCCCATGTAGTCTTCCTCCAAGAATGTAACGTTTGTCAAAACAAACACCTTGTTTCTTGTGGGTCGTAGAAAAGACCACCTTTCCTTTCCTTAGGGCAGCCAACAAATTGGAATAATCTTGAACAAGGTTCTAATTTCTTAGAATTTGTCACTAGCACATGTGCAAGACAACCTCAGATACCAAAGTAGCGTAAACTAGGTTTATGCTCCCTTTATAACTCGAAAGGTATTTCAGAAACACTCTTCGATGGAACATTGTTCAAGATGTGAACTGCAGTCTCTACTGTATACCCCCAAAACGAGCTAGGCCATTGAGCATAGCTTATCATAGAACGTACCATGTCTAAGAAGATACTATTTCTCCTTTTTGATACACTGTTCTGCTAAGGTGTACTAGGTGCTGAGAGCTGAGATTGGATTCCATGTTCTATCATATAGTTCTGGAATTTTAAATCCATGTACTCTCCACCTCGATCAGATCGAAGTATTTTAATCATTTTTCCTAACAGCTTTTCGACTTCAACTTTATATACCTCGAACTTTTCAAGAGATTCAGACTTATGTTCTATCAGGTATAAGTAACCATACCTCGAATAATCATCTATAAAAGAGATAAAATATTGATACACTCATTGGACCATAGAAATACAAATGTATGAACTCTAAGAGTTCTTTGGCTCTATAACCTTTTCCATTAAAAGGTTTGTTAGTCATCTTTCCCTCAAGACAAGATTCATATGGAGGTAATGAATCATCTTAACTTGCTTAGAAGTCCATTCTTTACCAATCTCCCAATCCTATCGAGATTTATGTGATCTAATCTCAAATGCCAAAGATGAGTATTATTGTTACTTAGAGAAATTATTTGCCTTTTTGTTTGACTGTTAGAAGTTTTAAACATCTCATGATTTAACATTGTCTTTGCTTTAGTTGGCTTGAACACATACAAGTTGTTTTCTAATTTAGCTGAACAAATAAGTACACTATTTTTCATAATGAACGCTTCATTAATAGAAAGAAAATTGAGTACATCTGTTCAATTAAATATAAAATAGATACAAGGTTCCTTTTAATTTTAAGAACAATATATAAGTTTTCTAAAAATAAATATCTATTTAAAAAAAACAACTTCATAGCTCCCATTACACGAGCTGAAATGGCATTTCCCCTTCCAACCTTGAGCATCATTTCACCCTCCTCGAGCTACTAAAAGGAACTAATTTCCTGTAAAGAAGAACAAAAATGATCAGTGGCTCCCAAATCAAGTATTCAGGCATTATGGTCATTTTTCACTAAACAAGTTTCTAGTTCCAGTAAATCATATTTACCTTCTTTTTCTTTCTTCTTCTCAGTGAGGTACTTGGGGCAATTGGATTTCCAATGACCATTCACATTGTAGTGGAAGCATTTACTCTTGTCGGCCACCTTGCCTTGCCCTTGCCTTTCCCAACAACAGGAGCCTTCCCCTTCCTTCCTTTCTTCTTCTGGATATTCTTAGAACCAGACGATGAGGGAACAAACTTAGTTCTAGAAGATGAACCCTTATGGAACTTTTTGGAATGGGCAACATTTTTCTCTCTTTCTACCGGTCCCTTACTTTTCATAAGAGACTGTTGAGTCTGTAACTCATTTAGGAGGGTAGTTATGGTGTACTCTATTTTATCCATAACCACATTACTGTGGAACTGGAGGAAACTCTTTGGAAGAGATTCCAGAATAAAGGACACCTGACTTTGCTCGTCAATTACCACATTGTTCATCTTAGTTACATTGAAATGGACCATCGGGTCAAGAACATGTTCTCTCATTGGTTGGTCTTCCTTCATTCAAATGTTATAAACGTACTTGAGGGCCTCGTGTTGAATCTGAGAGGATGGTTGCCCAAACTTCTCTTGGAGAGACGTCATGATCTCACGTATGGTGATAATGGCCTCGTGTTTCTTGGTAAGAATGTCAGACAGACTTATCAAGATATAGATTTGGGCCTTGTCATTGGCCTTTGTCCAGCAATCATAAGCATCCCTTGTCGCTTGGGATGGATTTTAAGTACGGATTGAAGGATACTCCTCCGTTAAGACGTATCGTAAATCATCTATAAATAGAATCGTATTCAAGTTAAATTTCCACGTTGCATAGTTTTCATCGATTAATTTTTTGTTCTTTAACAAGGATATGGTTGAGGAAGACATGCTGAAAAGAGTAACAAATAATTAACTGTATTAGTTATGGTTGAGGATATGGTTAAGCATCCAATCAATTTAGCAAAAACAAACAATTAAAAAAACCCTAATTAAACTACTGATTTAGTTTTTACAACGATACTTCACAGGTTTAGAGCAACAGCCCCCAAATGGTGGTCAGCTACCCTCCTCTGAATTAAGATAATCTGAGCTAATCACTAATACCAGAATAACTCTTATTCCTATCGTTCTTAACTATCATTTTTTTAGCCAAGGATTCATTAACTAGTTTAATTCATCCTGTAAGTATGACCCTATCATTTTAGGATCCCAGAGGTACACTTTAACAAGCTACCGTGAGGGAAAACAACTTCTGAAGATTAACTAAGAAACCCTATCCATTACTGGAGTTGGCGTTGTTCCGAATCCTATGATCAGACCCTCTGAAGGGGTGGTCGCTCCAAGATGACACACAGGTAGATCATAGGAATCTCACGGTGCAACCTAATGGAGGAGACTGTAGGATATGTTGACATGCATCTTTCTCCCACCTACTTTGAACACTTTCCCTATTCTCCTTGGTGTTGACCCATGTAAATACTTTTCGAAGGGAGACCGCACCCAGGGCGACACAAAGCCGAGCATGGATCTCACAATGTGAATTCTTAGGGACATGGGAGCTACAAATTGATATATCATGTATACTATTTTTTTCTCTCACTAAAATGTTCTACCGGTTTAAGGTTTTATTATACTTAATTAAATTCCAACTAATGAATCTATTTAAGTTTATGTCTATTATAACTCTTACAGTAAGGTCTTTACTCTAATGTTCTAAGTGAATTAAACCATTTAATTAACCTAATGATATTGCATGCTAGCAGGAGTAAGGTTAATTCAACTCAAGTTCCGGGTCAGCTCCCAGGTAGGAGGTGTTCCGTAAACCATCATCCTAAGTACCCCCAGTCTAGACAGAACTTAATCGATAGAGTTCCCTTATAACCTAAAGCCATGTTTGTCATACTCATTCATATTTTAAATCTATTAAAAAAATGTGACTTAATTCTAATCTTATTAGAATTAATATGATCTAAGATCAAACTAATTTTAAACATTTTAAAATTAATTCCAATTCCCTAAGATTCTAAGTTTGCATGCAACTCTTTAATATAGGTTGACGTTTACTAAATATTAATTTTATAACTATTACAAAATTAATTATTAGTCCTATGATCATGCTTTCTATGATTTCATTAATTAAGAATCAAATTCTAATTAATTAGAAACCATATTACATGAATTTCATGATTTTAATATAACAATTATATTATTCTATGGATGTGTCATGCTCAATACAAATTGATTTTCAGGTTTATTAATGTAACACTTACATCAATCAATTCATGAACATCAAACAAGCATACACAAGATAGTAATAAATATAACTCTTTATATTGACCTAAGTAATGTCATGTATCATGCTTTTCCAATTTTATATATTTAACATAACAAAAATACATTAAATAACTAATGAAATCATATATCATGCATTAATACCATACACTATCACTCTTATAATATATTAAAATGCATGAACATACTTAACCTATGGTGAGATTTATCTAAATAATATCCATAAAGCATTTAAACAGCAAATGAACCGGTTATTTGGCCCTTAGGATAAAATAAAGTAATAAATTATATTAGTTTTGCAAAATTTATCCTAAAAAACATCTTCTGTCACTCTAGAATTGAACTAGAGCAACCCGACCCGACTGAACCACTTCAAATCAGACCCCAAAATTGTGAACCAAGTCAACCCAGCACAAAATCGAACCTAATCACCTTGAACCACCCAAACAGGACCAGATCATCTTGGACCGCAGCCGAACCAAACATGTTTCGCTAATGCTCAGGAAATCGCATCAGCATTGTAATGCTGAGAAGCAATGTTGCAACGCTGCGATGTCTAGAAACGGATTTAGGCCGATTTACGGCTATTTTTCCGTTTTGGCCAAAATTGGTCTCGATCTCAATCGTAAAAAACCCTAATTCTGGACACAAACTTACAAAAAACTCGAATTACATGATAAAACGCCAAAAAATACAAGGATCTTTACAAATTGATCAAATAAAAAATATGTAAATCTAAAGCCAAATTATACCGTAAACATTCATTCACCAACCACATTCCAGAATGCAATTCAACCCACCAAACCAGTGCAAATTTTGAAATTTCAAAATGAATCATACGAGCTGCTCTAATACCAATTGCAGGATAAAAGCCCTAACGCAGCGGAAGAACCAAGACCCGGCTTGAAATTAACTTGGAATCCAAAATACCAGTACACTGGCAAACACAATCAGAATAAAACAGAGATATAAAAAACCTTAACCTACTGTACAACCTACTGTATAAATTAGATTAAACATGCTTTACCTTTTAGGAATTTAATTTTACCGGGAATGAAAAATGCCACATACACTCATTGATGACTCAGAAGAAAAAATCAATTCTTGTTGGGATGGAATCCAAAAACACCACCACTTGGGAATATCCATATTCTCTGAGAAATCGGGGCTATTGGTTTGTGGGAACCAATCTCAAATTAGAAAAAGAAAATCACAAGAATAGTGTGATTTTTCTTGAGAGAATTTTAGAGAGAGTTTTTTTGTAATCAATTTATGATCTCATCCCTTTTCCATCCCTCATCTTTAGGTCTATTTAGACGTGTGAGACTGCAGAAGAGAGTTAAACGCAGGAAGTATTCCATGTTTTTTTTATAACTCCCATAAGTGGAAATTATCTTTTAAATTTATCTAATTAAAAAAATAAATAATTAAATTAATCAATTAATTAAACAATTAATAATTAAGTAGATTATTAATTAAATCTAATTTAATTAATAGTTTCATTTAAATCATATTTAAATGATCATCTCTCGCATAACCTATAGTTTTAATTTGATTAATTTAATTAAATCAAATTGATTTAAAATAAATAAAACAAATTAATTAATTAATCTTCCAACTAATTGATTACTAAATTAAATATCACATATTTAATTCAACCTACATTTGAATCATATTCAACTGTATTTCTCTCATAACCTATAGTTTTAATGTGCATCTAATACGCATTAATTTTAACCTATAGTTTTAATATGAATCCAATTCATATTAAGTTAATATTTGAACTCCTTCAAATATTTAATTATCTCACAAATTAATTTTGAATCATATTCAAAATTAAATTTATATTATAAAGTTTAATTCAAATATAAACTTTATATTTTAATATATTGATACATTATACTAGTTCCCTAAGTGAATTTGAACATTTCAAACTCTATTCAAGACATATTTACCTCAATACCCTTTACGAGTTAGGAATGAGACCTAATGGACCTATAGATTAGAAGCTCCAACGATATGAGATTAATTGGCTAAACTCATTAATCAGTACTCATTAACTATGGGTACACTCTACTAAAAACCCACAACTGCACTATTCTCATTGCAGATATATTTCTGTGTCCATGGATATAGACCAATAACAACAATTTAGTGCTTCACGAGTGTTTCTAACATCACCTAGGTCAAAATTACCTTTTTATCCTGCGTTACTTCTATATCCATAAGTACCACTACTCCTTCAATGAACACTTATTTTTTGTCCAACCATTAAACAAAAATCTCTCTCGTGTCAAAGAGAGAATATGACCCTTTGTTCAAGTCTCGAAGATACCACTTAAGGAAACACTCATCTACTTATCCTAAAGTTGGGAATGAGTGAAATTCATCTTGTATTATTACCCTCAACTCCCTAAAATTGTAGGCATATTGAGTTGGCGAACTGACCACTCTCACCCATACAAATCAAAGGATAATCCCTTATGGACAGGAGTTCATAATACACTCAGGATTAAGACTAAGTTGCTTAAGTCATCCTATTTAAATAGAAACCTAACTAGTCAATGAAGTTACATCTAGTGGTTATTATTTCGCGGTCCAGTCTTATGAAAACTCATCGCATAGGATACCTCCACTTGTATGTCACCTACGTGAATGCATTGGATCGTTGCGATCAAGTACAAAATGGGTTGTATCCATAGTGTCACTAGGATAAGGTGCCCAATTTTATCTCTATACTATAGACCCTTTAGACTGTATCTTAAACATTGATCCCCGTATGTCTCCACATACAATTCATAACTCATAAGACGTCCTAGGATGTTAGTTTATTGAATTTAGGGTTATTAAGACAAAACAAATACAATACAATCAATAACACTTATTGAAATAACATCAATAACTTTTTATTGATGATAGTCAATTGTTTACATTTTCTATATACGAGTTTTAGGGGAAAAAACCCCAACACTCACAACCTCCTAAACGTTAGGATGGGACTGGTGTGCATAAGGTCGGCCTCGACCTCGACTACTTTCCACAGTGTGTATGGTGTATTTCGACGCATATGGATGGTGAAAATAATTTACCTTGATGCAGTTATGGTCGCCCTCGATCACCCCCTATAAAGTTTTGATCGCAAATTCACATTCCATTAACAATTTTGAGCCTAAACCTCAACCTTGGTTTTTTGTTTCAACTTGGTCTCCTAGGCCTCGGCCTCTGCTCTTCACTTTAACTTGGGCTCATTCGCCTTAGCATTGGTTGCCCCAACCTTTACTCTTTACTTCAACTTGGTCTCCTTGGTCTCGGAGTTGGTAATCCTGGCCTTTGCTATTTGCTTCAGCTTGGTCTCCTTGGCCAAGGTCATCTTGACTTCAGGCCAGACTCCTCGTCACAGCTTACACTACATTGATCCAACTCTCGTCTCCCTTACTCATGTTTTGTAAGCGTATGTAAATTGTTTGTAATTTAGAGAAGAGAGAACCTTCAAAACAAAGAAAAATGGCTCTAATGCTTGAGTCAGTAAGAGAATTATAGAATGGAGAATAAGTCAGAAGTTTAATGTCGTATTATTATGTGGTTGTTGTGTGCTATAAGCATAATAAAAAAATATTATAATAAATTTGCACAAGTTTTACTTATAATCAGGCCAAGTATAAACCAACTAGAAGGTAGTCTCGGTGAGGACCGAGGTCGACCACGGGAATGGTATGTAAAAGATAAACGGGAATGGTATGTAAAAGATAAACTAACTTAATTATTTGTTTTCTAGTTATGAATGTAGGGAAGAATCTATCAAGATGGTATAAGTGTTGTGAAATGTGTAAAACAAAGAAAGCAAATAAAATGGAATGATGGATGTGTGAAAGTGGACACAAGGCACAGAAGTAAATTGAGGAAGAAACGAGTGAGAAAATGGAGTTGGGACAAACAATCCTTAAACCTTTGAATCTTATAGCAAGCTAGTGTTTATGTTCATAACCTATATGTCTCTACCTCTCGGTGAGTTAGCCACAAAGATCATATCTCCATGATGAATGTGTAGGTTACCTTGGAACGTAAGGATGCATTTCCCTGCTCTATCAAGTGAAGTACATCACTTATTTGATTTTGTGAGATCTACAATCACTTACTCTCTCGAGTAGTTAATTATTTCTACTTACACCGATTGGCCAAATGAATGCAAGCAATTAAATATGTTCACACTAAATCAAATGAACTTTCACTTGTCATTGAGCTCACCAGAATAATGATTAACTGATCCTAACTCATTATTGAGTTAGTGATTCATGGAAAAATACTTAAAAGTGGTAGAACAAGAGGATGAAGATGAAATCATGTATAAGTATCCAGATAGGAAGGAGTCGTTACAATGTAGATGGATAGAATGTAAATGGACATAAAAGCAAAATGATAAAGAGATAGAGGAAGGGGGTGAATAAATGATATGATGAACATCGGGGACTCTTTTGTGCTCCTCAATGGTTTTGAGATGGATGTTGAATTGTGCTTTGTGATGGATAATGGTATGTTGGAGAAGATCCTCTTTCGAGCTATCTCCTTCAGCGACAGTGGAAGGTGGAATTTTCCTTTCGAGTAAAATTCCTTCTTTCGATAAAATGTGTATTTTTGGATGTCTGCCTCCTGTTCTCCCCTCTCGGGTAAATTTTTGGATCTCTCTCTTGGGTAGAACTCCTTAATCCCTTTTCGGGTAGAATTCCTCGGTCCCCTTTTATTCCTCCATTGTTGAGGTTTATATATAGAGCTTGCGTAGGACCACTTCTGCCACACAGGACAGTGGCAGGCGCATGACAGAGAATGTACGTGTCCGTTCTTACAGTTGTTAGTGGTCTCCTTCAGATGTGTCGGGCTCTTACTTTTGTCTCTTTCCTCGCCCTATTGCATGCTTTGTTTTCAACCGCATGACTACTTTTTGATCTCAATGCAGGGCATCCTCATCGCATGGCTTGTGTTGGTTTTAGCGCATACCTTCTTTTATTCATTTCCATCTATATTCCTGCAGATTCAATTGATTGGTGACGCATATTTTATTAAGCCTCCTATTTGAAACCATTGAACAATTAGAAAGAATTTCCCCATCATGTTCTTATGATTTCAACGCGTTACACCTCAATTACTTCTAAATATTCTAACTTTAAGAGAGAATAACTTGTATAAATACAAGTTATCATTTAAGATACCTCATATGGAGATATAAGGGGTGTATTTATAGGGAAAGTTGACCTATGTTGTTCTCTAGAGTTTCTGAATCGTTTTAGGATAATTTGATGACCTACTGGACCAAGATGCAGGCCCAATTTTATGTTCGGATTGGGTTGGTCTTGATTGAGCATTTTATTTGGGCCATATTTGGCAAGGTTTGGCCTCAACCGGTCCGAGGCTGAGCACTCTGGCATGGGCTAAGCCCAAGTCAACCCTGTTTTCCTTCGTCCATCTTAGTCTTCAGTTTCCACTTTTGGCTCGTATCATGCTTCTTCTTGAGATCTTTGTGTTCCTAAATGCCAACTATAGCCTTTGGTCCAAGATCACCCATAACAATTATTATAGATCAATTTAGTTCAATCACATCTTCCTATAAAAAGAACAATAGGTTATGATGATGATCTATAAATAAAAATGAGATGATTGGTTTCATTAGATAATTTATCCTAGTTTATTAATTTATAATATTTGTATTATTTATAAAAAAACGTCACTCGTCATTATTGAAAACTAATATTTAGAGGTTTAATTGATACTACCAGTATAAATTGATTTTTTAAAAGTTTAATGACAGATGGGATTATTATTTGAATTACTGACCTTTTGATTCATTTTATATTACTTTAACTGAATAGAATTATATTCTTAGATTAGCAAATACATACAATTTATAGTTTAAGAAGATAGCCCTAAATTTATCTTAAATTGCCTAAAACAATAAATCAAATGAGAATAATGTTATGTATAAAGGAAGTTTAAAGAGAAAATACTTTATCCAATATTAGAGGTATTCAATGATCCGACAATCTGAACAACTCGAACTACCCAATAAAAATTGGGTTGGGTTAGTTTTAATTTTAGGTTGGATTGGGTTGATTTTTTTTTTTTTTTTTTTTTTCAGATTGGGTTGAGTCCAGGTTACACTTTTAAAATTTTGGGTTGACCCATCCCAACCCGAATTTCTAATATTATATATATATATATATTATAACTTATAAATATTATAATTAATATATATATATTTATGATGTTTGTATGAAACTTGTAATAGATATCTTGGATTTTGATATTTAACATTTAAGTTTTATGAAATTTTAGTTATTAGTATGTGTTGTAGACACATTTAAGTATTTTAAGTTAATAAAAGATATAATTAAAAAAATCCGACAACCCAACCCATGTATACCTCTATTCAATACCATCAACTTATTGTAAATTTGAACATAGTAAAACCGTTATAACCTCAACTAAGAGATTAAAGGTTTGAATCTTTACTCTACATATTTTTTAAACTAAAGAAAATCCATAAATTAACACATGGCACAACTAGTGACATGATAGTGATACATGACTTGACACTTTAACCAAAAAAAAAAAAGAAGAAGAAGAAGAAATGTTGAATTAAAAAAAAAATTGTTGAAGGGTAACTTTTTTTTTAAGAAAATAATTATGTGGCTAATATTAATAGGAAAAAAATAATTTGATATATCTTAAACTATACTTAATTTAATATATCTCATTTAATTGTCTAACCATAGTTTGTTACATTCGTTTTCTAAAATATTTAAAAATACACTTGTATTTTTTGAACTTTTTACTGTAAACTGTAAATATTTTTAAATATTTTTTTATATTTAAAAATGTCCCATTTATTTATTTTAATTTTCTCCAAAATCAATTGATTTGTCTTCTTTCTGTAAAATTTTTAAACACATTCATGTAATATATTTTTCCTTCCTGAAATTATTATTATTATTAAACTAATTTTGGTAAAGATTATATTCGTATGACTAGAATGAAATGAAAGTCAAAATACTGACAACCAAAATAATATTTCAACTTTAAATCTTCCTCTTACATGTTAAATTATAAGGAAAGTGAGAGAAGTGAGGTTAGAGTTTGAGTGATTTCCAATCCATAGGAAGAAAGACTTTGAGATTTGTTAAATAAACATAGAGATTTGTATTTATTTTGTCTTTTGAATTTTTGAAACTGTAAATTTTGTATCTGGACTTTTCAAAATTTTTAAACTTAATAGATTCATTAAACACAAAGAGATATTATACATAAAATTTAAATTTATATATAATAAATCAGTTAATTTATATCTATGTCAAACAGAAAATAAATATGAGATTGTATAAATTTTAGCATATTGGAGAATATCAATATAACATATGTTTCTAATAAATTGAGTAATACTTGAGTTCGTTGTAAAATAAATTGTTATTTAGGACGCACCTAAATATTTTTTATAAACTAATGTTTGCCAAATATTATACAATCCACCTTCAACAAGGTTGAACCTCTTAATCAATCATAAGCCACTTTAATTGGCCCATTAATGGAGTAACCCAATAATATAATTATGTCACTGTGTAGCTCCACACTTTATACCAAACTAAAATTTCTGAAAAAAATATGCATATATATGTCCACTCTAAAAGATATTGGGAGCAAGAAGTTGGTTATTATAGTCATAGATTATTATAGTTGGATTATAATATTGGATTACAATAGTTTGTGTTTGGGGTGTAAATTATTTTAATTTGAGTTATAAATAATGTGTTTGAGCTATAGATTATTTTAGTTTAAGAATGAAATAGTAAATACTTTAGTAAAGATTAAAAAAATGATGAATGTAAAATAGTAATAACTGTAACAAATAGTAAATATTGTAGCAAATTGGAGTTTTGAAATAGTGTTAAATGTAGCTAATTAGAGACTACAAAATAGTATTTATAATAAAATGTGGTTATTATAATCTTAGGATAATACTTGTCCCAAATGTCTCTAGTAAGGAAAATATTTTTGTTTTTATTTTTTCATTTGGAAAATATTTTTGTTTTTATTTTTTCATTTTTTACTTTTGTAGTGACCCATATATTAGTGGAAAAAATCAGTTTAAATTGTTGTAATAAACATTACTGAATCTTAATATTATTTTATAAATGCATTTAAATTTTATTTATATGAATGTAATTTTTGAATTAATGTCCTACTTCGATTTCTAAACTTTCAGTTTTGATTAAGTATAATTATAAAACTCATTGGTTAAATTACATATTGGTGAACAATTCCATAAGAGTCACTTACTTTATTATTTTTAAGTAATATTTTGTTCTAGCATCATCAAAGTTTGAATATGACTTTTAATTGTGCCTGAAGTTTGAAAACAACTTCCAAATGATTTTCAAGTACAGTTAATTATTGTTAAAACAATATATATAATATATATTATAGTCACCATAAATTATGGATGAACACGATAAATTGAAAAATCAAATCAAATGCAGTCAATCGAAAAAGAGGAGGGCTCATCAATCTGCGTCAATTTGGAAAAAGTCCGAATGAACATTTTTTTTAAAAAAAAATAAAAGAATAAAACTGACTAATCGACAATCCATTTACACCACTCAACCATCAAAATATATTTGAATATTTACTAAACCGACCATAATTGTTTCGGTAACGATTTAATCAGAAATTCGACTCCAACCAACTACACCCATAATGTAAACTATATTATCTGATCTACCACCCGTGTAGTTGATTTCGCTCAAAATCAACTTGCACTCATGAGCGGGGCTGCATAGAAGCCAGAGGGACACGTACCCCCTCAATTTATCCATCTTTTATATTTTTAATATAAAATATAAAATAATACTCGGTTTTTTCCTACTTGCAACATTTTATTTCGAACTTTTGTATGAGTTATTATCCAAATTTTTTATCTTAATGGTCTTTTAAAATCCAACTCATGTAAATAAAGAAAAGTAGGTCAAACATTTAGAATATAATAATGTGTAGATTTTTAATAAACAACGTGACATTTAGAATATTATAATGTGTCATTTTTTTAATAAATAATCAAATATTTTTTTTATCAACAACAAGACTGAATAGTTTATAGATCTTTTTCCTTCCTTTCGAAATTCACTTTTCAATCTCAAGAACATTAGATTAAAAAGATATTGTTCATTTTGTGCATATAATTTTATATTCACATTTTATATATTTTTGTTTGTTTTCATGTTATTTTTACATTTTCACATTTACTAATATAAGTTTTTAAAATTAATTTCATAGTCCAAGCAAGAGGATTATTTGCTGACAATTGTTTAGATATACAAACTTGACAAGTAAATTTTAAAATAT
Organism: Benincasa hispida; assembly: GCF_027475165.1. Taxonomy (NCBI): domain Eukaryota; kingdom Viridiplantae; phylum Streptophyta; class Magnoliopsida; order Cucurbitales; family Cucurbitaceae; genus Benincasa; species Benincasa hispida. The sequence continues at coordinate 3,882,404 of NC_143481.1, forward strand.
TCTTAGACTTTAAATTTTTATGCCTTTAAATCTATATAATGGAATGTAATATTCTTATTATTAATACTTTTTTAAAGTTAATTCAAAATTAATATGGAGAGATATTATAAAAAAAAACAACAACAATAGAGACGGTAGAGGTATCATCTTCAAAGAAGAAAAATGTTTTGGATTCTGATCAATCTTATACAAAAATCAATTTAGAAAAACTATCTGCACATCCTACATCTTGATCTAATAACCAAAATTTATGATTATAATTACAATATTCGAGTTCAAGTTCATATAACATATTTTCTAAAAGGTCCTTGTCAATCTCGAAATCATATTTTACCACTTAAGAATTTTAATACAAAGTCTAGACGATTTGATATAATTTGGTTAAGTAAATATTCTAATTAGTTAGAATATAACATTTTAAAACATGTTGCATTTTGTTTATGTTGTTATCTATTCAAACCAGAAGTAAGTGAAGAGTCCGAATCAATTTCAAAACATGAAAATTTGTAGAGGACGATTGTAATATAATAAATTAGTTAATATATGAACTTATGAATATTTTTATATTCATTTATAAATTTTTTTAATTAAATCTATATAGATAGTGTCTTCTGTATAAAATTTTTGGTTCCGCTACGGCTTTGCACTCCAATGAAATGATTACTATATATATCATTTATTAGTAGAAAAAATTTCACAAGACAAGATTATAGAGTCTTGTAGAAGTTAACCTTTTGAATGGGTTGCAAAAATAAAAAATAAGAACAAATAAAACTGGATTTTTAGTCAAATCAAGTAACAGACATGATTAAACTTAATTAAATTAATAAACAAATTCCACTAATTCTTTGCTTTATGTCTCAGTACTTATCTCTATCATTATCAATCTCTTTTTCTTTTCCCTTTTTTTTTTTCTTTTTTATTTTAAAAAAAATCGAAAGGTACATTCAACGACCCATCAATTCAATTGAACAGTCAATGTGAAATATACAATACTATAATATATAAATATATATATATATATATATATAGTTATTAATTAATATTATCACCGACGTGGAAAAAAGCTACTATATAATCGCTTACACAATTGAGTGTTGACCTGGTCAGCTTCCTATTGGATGAAACAATCGGAGAGGAAAAGAAAAAAACATTACAAAAATTACAAACCAATCTCTGATCAAATTCAATCTAACGGTGATTAATCTATACACGTGGTTGCTTTTAAGGTCAACGAGCAATGTCTGACTTTGCTGTATATCCGAGTTGTTGTTCCATTTCCCAGCTCAGCTTTGATGCCACGCCGGAATGCTTTGGGACATACTCCTGATCATGCAAATTGACGGCTCTGGTTACATGATTGAGTTGGACGCTCAGAGACACGTGGAAGAATCTTAATGGAAGTACAATTTCTCCGATTAAATTACAAAAAATTCCCATAAACTTTCTTCCTTTTTTTTTTTTTTTTTTTAAAAAAAAAAACAATCTTTACTCTCCAAAATTTATTTGTTATCATTGACTTCTTAATAATGTTTAAGAATTTATTACTATTTAAATTAATAGATGTGACAATGACTTGAGATAAAAATAAAAATTTAAAAATTATTACATTATCTCATATCATTACTATATGTGTTATAGGTCATTGTCACACTATTTTATGTTTTATTTTCATCTAAAATCGTTGCACCTCCTCCATATCTCAATTTCCATTTAAAATTTTAATGAATTCTTACTTTAGTAATAATTATAAAATAGGTTAAGAAAACAATTTTGATCTCTAACTTTCATGAAAATAATAATTTAGTCCATAAACTTTGATTTGTAACGATTTAGTTTCTATACTTTCAATTTTATAACAATTTAGTCCCTAAACTTTAGTATGTAACAATTTAGTCCTTGTACTTTTAGATTATAACAATTTAGTCCCTAACCTAAACAAATTTATCAAAATTTGATGTCAATTCTTATTATTTTATGATGTGGATTTCGTATTTTATAAAAATATTGAGTCTTTAATTAGTTTGTTGATTTATTTATGCAAGAAATGTCATTAAATCGTAACATTAATTTCTACATTAGGAACTAAATTCTTATAAATTTTAAAATACAAGGACTAAATTGTTACAAAATTGAAAGTTCAGAGACTAAATCATTACTTTTATAAAAGTTTAGAGACTAAATTGTTACTTTTATGAAAGTTTGGGAACTAAAAATGATTTTTTTAAAAAAAAAATATTTATAAAACGTCAAAGAGTAGTGTTACAATTTTTGAAAACCAGAGGTATTCGTGAAATAAAGAGGTAAACTTTTAAATTTAGCATTTGTTTTAGGGAAGATGAATGGATTGTACCTCTAGCTTGGTTATGAGCTCATGGGCAGTTTGGGCAGAAACTATAATGCTACGGGCAGCTGGTGACACGAAACCTTCGTCAACTGCTTTGTCTATGAATGACAATAGTGAGTTGTAGTACCCATCCACGTTCAGCAACCCTACCTGTAATTTTTATTTATTATTCATTTTAATTAAAACTAAAAGCTTTAATTTATGATATTTAGCTTTTAATTATTTATTTATTTGTACCGGTTTTTCGTGGATGCCCAATTGAGCCCAAGTTATGACTTCCAATAGTTCTTCCAATGTTCCGTAGCCACCTGGCAATAAAAAAGAAAGTTAAATAATTTCCTTCGGGCAGTTCAAGTTTTGTAAAAAGGAAAGAAAAAAGGGGCGAAAATGAAAATAGTAAGAAGTTGAAGTACCAGGCAAGGCAATAAATGCATCAGCTTGACGAGCCATTTCAGCTTTGCGTTGATGCATTCCAGATACGGCTCTTACTTCCCCAATTGTCTCTCCAGTGATCTGAAAAATTAAAAAATCTTAATGACCAAAAATAAATAAATAAATACAATTTTCTTTTATTTAAAAAAGAAAAAAGAAAAAAGAAAAATTACCTCTCTTGGCATGAGAGATTTTGGAATTACTCTGCAACAAAACAAACCCAAATTGGATAAAAATAAGAGAGAGAAAGAGAGAAGAGGAGAGAGAGAGAGAGAGAGCCAATTATACCCTAACACGTGGCGTCCGCCATCGTACACGGCTTGAGAAACTAAGCCCATAAGCCCAATGCTTCCTCCGCCATAAACAAGGTCAATGTTCCTTTCAACCTGCGTTTTCAATTTTTCATTTATCAGAAACAATTCCAAATTAAATTCTTCCATTTTCTTTTGTTAATCGATTTATGATCGAAATTCAGAGCGACGATTAATCAATCGCCATTTTTTTCCCTCTCTGATTCTTTCAGAATTTTGAAGAATTAAAGAAAAAGAAAAATTGAAGTACCAGTTGCTTTCCGAGTTGAATGGCGGCAATTTGATAGCTCGGATTCTTGCCGGAGCTGCTGCCGCAGAACACGCAGATACGACGGAACCTCGATTGCACCGCCGTCTCCGCCGCCGCATGCTCTGCCTCTTGGCTTCCCTCTCGCCGCTCTGTTTCCATTTTTGTATTATTTTTGGAGAATTATAGATTTATAATTTTTTTTTTTTTTTTTTTTTTTTGAGTTTGAAGAGAGGGTGTTGGATGTGGAGGAAATGGTGGGTGGAAAGGCCCATTTTTATATCCCAAAAAGGCGAAGAGTTTCAAGGCCCACCAATCAGTTTCTCGTTTCGTGATATATCGTCTTCCACTTTAGAATTGCCACTTCATTTTTTTTTATTTATTTCTTTTTTATGTATTTATTTGTCTCCTATTTGAATTATTATATTGATCCTAGATTATTGGAATTAAATTTTGGAAAAGAAGGAAGGAGAAGGTTCATTATTTGGTGTTTAGCATGACAAGTTTTATTTAATACACCAATAACAAAGTTATTTATTTATTTATTTTTAAAGTATTGTAGGTGTAGATAACACAAACTATGAATATTTTGACCACTAACATATATTATCTGTCAATTAAGTAATAATCGATTTAATATATATTTATTTCTGAATTAAAATGTAATTAACTTTTCAAGGACTCTTATTTTAAAATTTAATTATATATTATCAAAATAAACATGAATATATATAACTTAGTCGTGCATGTATTTATAATTTTTTTTAACATTAAAAATTTAAATCTCTCCGACTCCATATTTCTTGTATTCAAGGAAAAAAAAGACATTATGTCATGCAAATAAATAACATTTACAAGAATATCATGCATTTAGATCGATAGAATTCTTGACTTTAATATTCCCCTAATAAGAATTAAAAAGAATAATTATTTTAATACTTTTCCATCTAAACATCAATTTTTTCTTTTAATATATATAATAGTAAGATCTATCTTGCTAGTTTTGTGTTCATTTTTTAAAATTAAATAGATTGTTTATTGGTAAAATCACAAAATTGGTCTTATAATTTAGAGAAAGTTAGAATATAATCAATACCGTTAATTCTTGATTATAATTGATTAACAAAAAAATAATAACTCAATTTTTAAATCTTTATAGATTCAACATTTATAACACCAATTGGTATGAATAATTTTTTACTTAAAAGATAAACTTTAAAAAACAAGAGGAAAAGAAGATTGAACCTATAAAAGTTTCTTAACCTAACTTAGATGGTCAAATAGAACGTAAACAATCAGCAGAAATAAATCGAAAGCAGTAAAGAACACCCAAATATATAGTGGTTCGACCTGTTTGGTCTATATCCACTTTGAGAACCAGCTTGAATTAATTTATTAATGAGCAATAAAGGAATTTTACAAATTACAGATAATTAACAAAATCACCAATCTGTAATTTTAGTATCAACTGATACCGAGAGATCCGCACACAACGTTACCTCTGAAAATTGAGAACAACCCGCTGCAAAACAGCCAAAACAGTGTGCTACCCGCCTCTGACCGGCGAACCACGTGCAGACCCGCGCGTCTCTCTCGCTGATAATCTGCATAAATGAAACGCTGCTCAGACCGGACCGCAACTGTCAACCTCGCCGGACCGAAAACCCACGCTCGAACCAGCACTGGCGGAGACCCACGCCTACGCTGCGAACTTCCAAGACCGAGCTACCGCCGATCTTTGCCTTTAGACTCGAGTTCCAGTAGGCGGATTACGGCTCTCTCGGATTTGGTCTTCCATGAAGCCGGCCGCACAAGTTCTCTACTCCCAGGCGGCTGCCGCTCACGGTGATCCTCTTCAGCGGCTGCGACGACTTCAATACCCAGGCGGCTACTCCAGATTCACTTCAGTGGTTGCCTTCTCTATTAAAAAAGGGTTACACGAATTCCAGCCCTATTTTGGAGAAGATAGGGATATTACAAAAATGTCACTGCTCATAAATTACAAGAATACCATTGGGCCTTTAATTTTTCCAAAAAATCCAATAAAACCCACTTAAATACCTTGTTATTTTCTACAAATCTCCCTCATAACAAGAATATTTAAGTGCCAAACTGATTCTCCAATCTTCCTATCATCCAGATTTAATATTCAGCCCATCTATTAAGTATTTGAACATATGGGCTGGAAGAACCTTGGTTAACATATCTGACAAATTCTCAACTATATGAACCTTGACTAGTTCAACATCTTTCTGGGCCACAACTTCTCTGATAAAATGAAATTTGACATCGATATGCTTAGACCGTTCGTGATGAGATAGATTCTTCGTAAAATGAATAGCAATCTGGCTATCACAAAGGACGATAGAAATGAACTCCGACAACAACAACTCACCCACTATCCTTTTCAACCACACTGCCTCTTTCACAGCTTCATCACTGAAATACACTCAACAAGGCAACAACTGACTATAGAGCGACCTTCCATCTGACCACATTACCAAACAAACGAAAAATGTGACCTGATAGAGACCTTCTTTTGTCAAGGTCTGCAGCATAATCTGCATCTGTGAAGCCTTCCAACAGTGCTTATTTATCACAATCCCTGCTAAAACACAATGATATACTGACACTACCTTTCAAATATCGAAGCACCCATTTAACTGCATTCCAATGCTCCTTCCCAGGATTTGACATAAATCTACTTATCATACTCATAGCATATCCCAGAATCATATCATCTACATACAGAAGTAGATAAGTATATGTACCTTTCTGAGATAGTTTTCAGTACACGCAGGCATCATATGAGCTCCTGTGAAACCCCTACTTCAGAATAAAGGTGTCAAACTTGATATACCACTGTCTCGGCGATTGCTTCAATCTATAGATGGACCCGTGAAGACGACAAACCATGTCTTCCTTTCCTTTCACCTTATAACCCTTAGATTGAGCCATGTAGATCACTTCCTCCAATTCTCCATGAAAGAAAGCTGTGATGACGTCCATCTGTTCAACAAACATATCAAAGTGAACAACAATAGATAAAATTAATCAAATGGACGAATGCCTCACCATCGGAGAGAAAATCTCATGAAAGTCAACTCCCTCCTTTTGAGTGTGGTCCTTGGCTACTAGTCTAGCCTTATACCTAGGCTTGCTGTCACCTCCTGTACCTGGCTTGATTTTATAAATTGACTTTGACTGAATGAGTTTCCGATTAGGAGGCTTTGGAACCAATGACCATGTCTGATGCTTCTGCAACGAGAAAAACTCTGCTTCTACAGCATCTTTCCACTGTCCTTCGAATCAGATACAATAGTCTCCTCAAAAGTAAGAGGCTCTGCTTCAATACTGTCAGCTGTACAAGTAAGAGCATAAGCAATTAAATCAGCATAACCATACCTCGTAGGAGTCTGCCTCACCAGCTGAGGCCTGTCATGTGTAAGCTGATAGTTTTGTAGGTCACTGCAACTTGTGCTTTCTTCACTAAAAACTCCCTCATCAATCAAAGTCCTCTGCAGTTGAGGTTGTCTACCATCAGAACTGGATGACTGATAACTGGAATCACCTAAACTAACTGATGGTTGTGCTTTAGAATCAGTTCTAACCTCTGCCTCAACCTGATCAATTGTTTGTTGTTTCTGTTGCTCTTTGACAGAAATGGCATCTCTGTTTCATTAAAGGTCACATCATTTTTTTCTGCCCTCTTCTAAGCACCAAAGTTTATATCCTTTAACACCTTGAGGATAGCCAATAAACATACATTTCAGTGCCCTCTTGTTCAGCTTCCCTTCCTTAACATGAGCATAAGCTGAACATCCAAACATTCTGAGATGATCCAAGCTTGGAGCTTTTCCTGTCCATATCTCCTGAGGAGTCTTTAGGCCTAAAGCAGAAGATGAACTCCTATTAATAAGATAACAGGCTATTTGGGCAACTTCCCCCAAAATTTCAAGGGTAATGAAGCATTTTTCAAGAGACATCTTGTACGCTTCATAATTTTTCTGTTGAACCTCTAAGCTAAACCATTCTGCTGTGGAGTGTACATAACAGTGAAATGTCTCGTAATTCCCTCAGATTTGCAAAATTTATCAAATTTGTGATTCACAAATTCCAAACCATTGTTTGTCCTTAGATACTTTACCTTTCTGCCTATCTGGTTCTCAATCTGCTTTTTCCATTCAAGAAATTTCCCAAAAGCTTCATCCTTTTTTTTTTTTCAGTGGATACATCCACACCTTTCTTGAAAAGTCATCAATGATTGACATAAAGTATCTCGAACCTCCCATAGAAGGAACCTTTGTAGGACCTCACAAATCTGAATGAACATAATCCAAAATTCCTTTAGTAGAATGTTTCCCTTTCCCAAATTTCACCCTGGTAGACTTTCCCATTATGCAATATTCACAAAATGGGAGTTCAATGTCTTTAACTCCTCCAAACAAACCTTGTTGTGAAAGAGCTTGCAGACCTTTTTCACTCACATGAGCTAATCTGTTATGCCATAATATAGATTTCTTTCCCAGATACAAGAGCAGCACTACCTGAAACTGTAGTACCCTCCAACACATAAAGATCATTTCTCAAGGTCTCCTTCAGCTTAACCAAAGAACCCTTGATAACCTTCAGAACTCCATTATCAGATTTATAGGTATAACCTGTTCTATCTAATTCGCTTAGAGAAATTAGATTTCGTTTGAGTTCTGGAACATACCTTATATTTGTAAGAATTCTGATCATACCATCATGTGTTGCAATTCGAACTGACCCAATTCCTTTTACATCACAAGCAGCATTATCACCAAGCAAAACTGATCCACCATCATTTTCCTGAAAGTCAATTAAGAAATCCCAATTACGAGTCATGTGAAACGTGCACCCTGAATCCCTGATCCAAGGATTCTGAATGTCCCTGCTGGAAACCATCAAAACTTCTGCTGAATCATAACCATCAGTAATATTTGCTGCACTAGAATCCCTTGTATGCTTGCTACTTGATGCTTCCTTGCTCTTATTCAAAGGGCAATTTTTTCTAAAGTGTCATTCTTTATGACATAAGAAATACTTTTTGCTTTTCCCTTTTGATTTCGACCTGGATCTTGACTTTTTTCCGTTTCCGTTCTTTTTCTTATTTCTGCCTCTGGCCATGAGTAAATCTCCATCCTTGCATTCCTTTTTAATCTCGAGATTTCTCGTTCTCAAGGCATCCAACACTATATCCATGGACAATGAATCCCGTCCATATTTAATAGTTGTCTTAACTTCTCGATACAATTTTGGCAAAGAATTCAGAAGAATAATTGCTTGATTTTCATCCGACATCTTCTCACCGATGTTATTGAGATCAACTATAATCTTCTGGAATTCATCTAGGTTCTCTTCTAAGCCTTTACTTGAGTCCATCTTATATCCAAATAATTTCTCCTTTAGATATAATTTATTTGGCAAGGACTTAGTCAAATAAAGACTTTCCAGTTTTTTCCACAACTCCGCTATAGTAGTGGCCTCATCTACTAACCTAAGCACTCCATCTGACAGATACAAAATTATCGTCGAATAGGCCATCTCATTTATATCCCTTTTTTCAGCTTCTGTAATTGTTGGTGGAAGGTTATCTTTGTTTAAGATTTTGGCTACCTTTTGTTGTACCAAAATAGCCCTAATCTTTTTCCTCCAATAACCCGAAATCATCTTTCCCATCAAATTTAACAACTTTGAACCCTGTAGACATAGAAGCCATCTATCAAATTAATTCCAACAAAATATCCTGAATAAAGAATATGCCAGCACACATTACCACACACCTTCCTTGGATCAACTGGAGCTCTAATACCACTTGTGAGGGTTTCTGAACCTAACTTAGATGGCCAAACAGAACACAAACAATCAGCAGAAATAAATCGAAAGTAGTAAAGAACACCAAGATATATAGTGGTTCGACCAGTTTGGTCTACATCTACTTTGAGAACCAGATTGAATTAATTTATTAATGAGCAATAAAAGAATTTTACAAATTACAGATAATCAACGAAATCACCAATCTATAATTTCAGTATCCACTGAAACCGAGAGATCTGCACACAACGTCGCCTTTGAAAACTGAGAACAACCCGCTTCAAAATAGCCAAAACAATGTGCTACCCGCCTTTGACCGACGAACCACGCGCAGACCCACGCATCTCTCTCGTTGACAACTTACTGAATAAACCGCCTGCTCAGACCAGACCTTCATAGACCGGACTGTAACTGTCGACCTCGCCGAACCAAAAACCCACACTCGAACCAGCACCGATAGAGATCTACGCTCACATCGCGAACTTCCAAGACCGAGCTGCCACTGATCTCTGCTTTCAGACTCGAGTTCCAGCCGGCGAATTATGGCTCTCTCGGATTTGGTCTTCCACGAAGTCGACCGCACAAGTTCTTTGCTCCTAGGCGACTGCCGCTCACAGTGATCCTCTTCAGCGGCTGCGATGACTTCAACACCCAGGTAGCTACTCCAAATTCACTTCTGCGGCTGCCTTCTCTATCAAAAAAGTGTTACACGAATTCCAGCCCTATTTTGAAGAAGATAGGGATATTACAAAAATGTCATTGCTCATAAATTACAAGAATGCCATTGGGCCTTTAATTTTTTTCAAAAAAACCCAATAAAACCCACTTAAATACCTTGTTATTTTTCTACAAAACCAAAGCTAAAACAAGAGAAATCAGGTCAAAGGAAGGGAGTTGGGTCTTTTGCCCAACCTACCCTTCAACCTTCAAGGCTAACAACCAACCTATGCATGAGGCGTGTCCAGAACGCCCTTAGTCCAACAAGCTCAAGAAATTTCTTGTTTAGTTTACTTGACAACCTAATCCTAACCATAAAGAAAGAGTAAGAGACTAAGATCAAACACTACTATAATTATACTTTTATAACTCCCTATCAAGTTCTGAAATCTCACTCTCAAACTCTCTAGTTTCCACACTCTTTCACTCTATGACTTAAACATCGAAATGTAAGTGGCAAACCATGCTAGTGTGAATGTTTTCTCTTTTATAGGTCATGTTTCTTTTTCTTCATACAACATTACAAGAAAAGGGAGTTCTAGTGACAAATTTTTAGCAGCGCGTGCAAATTTTGTCACTAAAGGTCAATTTATAGCAACGTTTTTTAAAAAAAGTCACAAAAAGTTTATTATTAGCAACATATCTTAAATCTACATCACTAAAAGAATTAGCAATGTACCCACTAGTGCCACCAAACATTAAAATCTTTTAGCAACACATTAAGATGTCACCAAAAATACATATCATTATTAAAAGAATAGTAAAATTTGTGGCTTTTTCCCTCCCTTCTTTCCCCTTAATTTTTCGACAATCATTCCCTTCCCTTCTCTTTTCTGTTCCTTCCCTCCCTCCCTCTTAACTCATGCATCACTGCTAGGATGAACAGAGGTTTCTGTTTACCGCTAACAACGGATGTTTCTGCTTACCATCGACAACAAACGCTGCTACTTACTACCGCGAAGAACCTATTACAAACCCACAGGACGAACGACTTGCTGCACGAAAATAGAACTCCTTACTACAAATGGAACACCCTGCTGCCAATATACCGCGAGCGAATAGACACCTGCTGCGAATGGACCGCCGGTGAACAACCTCCTTGCCGTGAACGAATCGTTGTTGAATGAATGTGTTGTCAAACCCATCAGAATTGATGCATCACAGCCACCAAATGGGTTGAAATAAACCCACGAGGTATTTGTTTCCAAGAGAACCCATTCATTTTCAAGTGATTTTTGTGTGAAATTTCTATCAATTAATACACATTTAATCCCAATTTCCAAACTCATGCAGCTCTTTGATGATTCTCACCTTCGGCTGACCACAAGGCACTTGTTTTTAGAGAACCACTCATTTTCAGGCACTTTTATGTGAAATTTCCATCAATTAATACACTAGAAGCATCTTTTCGATAGGTTTCTACCTTTCGACAAACTAGAAACAACTTATTTTCAGAAAACACTCATTTCCAAGTTATTTTTGTGTGTAATTTCCATCTATGAGTATGTATTTTGTTAGTATATTTAGCCAATCAATTTTCCATCAAGAACTTAATTTAGGAACTCAACAAGTTTTAATTTCTAATTTCAAGAACATATGAGTTTAGTTATTTAGATTAATGCCTGTTAGTTTTTTATTTGTTGAGAAATGCTTCCTGTATATTGAAGATAAGATGATAAAGAATTGAGAACATTTGTACAAAATCCCTAAAATTGAAGTTAAGTTTAAGAATTTAGGGATAGTTTTCAATCTTTTCTTATATTAGTTTAATGGAAAATAGAAAATTTGGTAAAGTAGTTTTTTTACTGGTAGTGCAACAACTCTATTTAGGTCTCTTCTCCTCCTCTGAATATAGTATAGGGTGGTTTTAATGATTTTTAGCAAGTGATTTTAGATTCGATTAGAAAAGTTACTATATATTCCAACTTATCAATTTAAAATTGAATGTTATGAGTAATTTAACGTGGTATTGGAACATCTAGTAATTTAACTTTAATACTATTTTGTTCACCTATTTCGTAGTTTACATATGATTTAGACTTTAACACTTTGATTTCTAACTTAAGTACTTTAATTTGTACTTGTTACGGATCAAAGTTGGATAAATTTAACAGATCGAATGTGTAGTCAATATTCAAGCATATGATAAATTGAGCTAAATGAATTGTGGGTTAATGGCGTTTGAACATATGATAGTTTCAGTACATCTTTCTTCCAATTTCATGTTGCATTATTGTGGACAATCAATGATTTTCCAACTTATGGTGATTTATCTAGTTGGAGGACAAAAGGTTATAAAGCATGTTCAATTTACAATGTTGATACAAACTCAATGAGACTAAAGAGCAAACTTTGTTATATGAGACTTCGTCAATATCTACCTTTAACACATTCATGGCTGAACTTGAGAAATATGTCCAAGAGAATGGTCGCATTCCCATTAAAATTGAAGTTGAAGATAGAAAACTCGTTTGTAAGGACTCGTCCAAATTAAACTCTCAAATTGGGATCATGGTATGTGGAATAGTACCTCTTGAATGCGAACATTGGTTAGATGTCTCTAAAGAGGTGAAAAGAGAGATAGTAGAAAGACTTTTGGTAAGCTACTTAAGTGTAGTTTTCAAGAAATAAAATGTTTATTTTAGCTCAAAACTTATAAACAGTACAACTCTCCAATTGAAGCACGAAAACACTGTGACAAATGAGTGGCACGAGATTTAGATTGGATTCATTTATGTGAACATTGACTTTTAAGTACATTTTTGAAGCAAATAAGAAGGCTTGAGCTGCTCTTCCCTTCACTCGTAGAGGTGGGACTACGACATTTCTACGCCATAAGCAAAAAAAAGGTAACTCATTTTTTTTATAATACAAACTACTTCTCAATCTTAACTTTGGTTATAACATGCAGAAATAATAAGGCATGAAGATAAGTGAGATTGATTTATTTAAGCTCACCCATTGTAATACAAAGAAAAAAGAGGGGGGGGGGGGGTGAATGAGGCAAAATCGAAATTTGTGAGTAAAACTTGATTTATGAGTACAACTTGTTGTTCATTGTTATTTTTTGCTATTCTACAATAAATTTGTGAGTAAAACTTATTGTTCATTATTATTTTCTGCTATTCTACAATATATTGATACTATTACATACATCATTATGTTATAGGATGAAATTGTGGTATTAAAAACTTCTTCATCACAAGTTTAGCATGAGTTTTCTATGTTGTGCTTTTGACTCCCCCCTCCCCCAATGACACTAAGAAGTCATCCATCTAGCATGAGTTTTCTTGTTTGTGTTATGTTCTATGTTAATGAGTGTTCTTGAATTTGCAATGTTTAGCATGAGTTTTCTATATTTTGCATGACTTTTGTTATTGATATTTAGAATAGGGTTGTGCTTTTGACTCCCACTCCCCCTTCGCCCGAGTCGTATTTAGGATAATACTTTGTTTGGTTCCTTTTAGTATGACATTTAAAGGTCATCCATCAATTCTTTATCCTCACCACTTCTTTGTTTGTCAGCTTGATGTGTCGATGGTCTCTTTTACAAGATGTTTAAGTTTAGTTTGGAGATGGGGATGGATAGAATTGGTGTTGGTATTTTATATTTTTATTTCACAATGACATTGCAATGCTTCAAAGATCTTCAGTTGGAATTTTTGTAATGGAAACTTGTGATACCTGGTGTTCTTTTTGTGATAGCTAGTGCTGATACTAAATTTATTCATATTAACGAAGTTGGTTGATATAACTTGTAGCCAAGTTAGTATTATTTCATTTTGTTTCAATGATAGTCTGTGATATTGGGAATATGTATCTTCAATTATAACTTTTGGTTTAAATATAAATTGATTAGTTGATTCTTGATTTGCTCAAAAGACTATTATATTTTAAATTTTATAACAGATTTATATTAGATTGTGTATTAGTTTTTAATTAATAAAATACTTTTACCGACATTTTCTATAACGTCAATAAATCGTATTTAAAAAAAAAGCATCTGAAAATTTATAGTGACACAAATTATTAATTTCACCAACGCTTAAATATGTTGTAAAAGATATTTAGAATGACCATTGATCCAATTTAGCAATAGTCTTAACATAACTTTCTGACAAAGCAACACGCGCCACTAAAATCTTTAACTAGGCGACAACAGCGACATTTACAGTGATGTGCTTCTACGCATTGCTGATACATTTAATGACGTTTTTGGGCTTTTAACAACGCTTTTACTTTTCTTGTAATACAAATTCAGTGCTAGTGTTACATAAAGATCACGTGTATAAGTTTTATATGGGTTTTGACATCAATATCAATCTTTTTTTTAAGAGATATTGTAATTAGAGTGTGAGATGAGGGAATCGAACCTCAAACCTACGAGGTTGATAGTATAAACATTATGCCAATTGAACTCCACTTTTGTTGGTAATGTCAATCTTTTTCATCAAATTGATTTTGAAGTCATAAATAATCAATGGGATGAAATGTAATAAAGAAGAATAAGTTCCTAATTTAAAATTTTATTTATATTTTGAAGATTGAAAAAAATGGAAATTAGAATTCCACCGATGGAAAAAAAAAAGGTACATAGATCACATCACCAAAATATATGGAGGTGGATAAAATAATTGGTTAGAATAATCCAATAAACAAAAAACCTTAGCATATGGGAAGCACGTGAATACATGATCCCAAAATTAATCAGCCATTGTAGAGAAAAGTTATGGGAAAAGAAAGGGCATTTTATTTTTAAACATAAAAAAGCAACATATTGCACAAAAATTAAATTATATATATATATATCACGCTACTCCATACATCTCATTTTTTGTATTTATTAAATCAGAACCATACCAAAAAGTTAAATTATTAGATTAAGATCCCAAAATGTTGATCTTTATTAAAGATATTCAATACACATGGACAATTAATATGAGGAGGGAGTGGCACTGGCATTAGTACAAATATTTGGACTATTATTATTTATTTTTTTAAGATATATATCATATTAAAACAGTCATATATTAAAGAATTAGTAGCTTTTAGGCTAGGTTAAATTTAATATATTTTTTCAATTTATTCTTTGATATTGTCCTATAAAAAACTAATTTTTAAGTAGATTATATGGAGATGGTTTTTGTTTATGTTTAGTATAAATGTTTTTAATCAACTAAAAGTATTTTTTTAAAAAATATTTCTAATCTCAGGATATCAAAATGGATTTTTTTATATTATTTTTTAAAAAAGAAACTTACTATTAAAATTAAATGGTATTGATTCCAAATTGAATTGAGTTGTCAATATTCATTTTTATTTTATCACTTTTGATATTATCTTAATTTGCAAATTTGCGTATCTATCCATCGATTTTTTAGATATATCAATAATATTTGAAACATATTCCTAAAAAAAAAAAATACTATTTCTTCTTTTAAAATAACATGTTCCATGATGTTATATACGAAGAAATACAAAATAATAAGTAATATAAGACAAACAATTTTGAATCTATAGTAAAATTGCAACGTTTTAAAATTAAGAAGCAAATGACATAATTGATCGAGCTACAAGACTAAACTAAAAAGGAAAAAAAAATAACACATATCAACCAAATTGCCTATAAGAAATCACAAATATAAAGTCTGGAAACTTTATAGACCTGGCAAAGAACATGTGAAAGCAAACTATATAATAAAACAAATTATTAAGAGTGTTACGTGTGGGTGTGTATAGAAGAATCTAAAAATGCACATTTTCAGAGAGGTTTTTTTTTTTTTTTAAAAAAAAATATTTATATTTTTTAGCATACACTTGGGGAGTTTAATACATTAGATTACATCAAATTGTTGCGAAATGACACCCACATTATTAATTGATACAAATCAGCTTTTCTTTTTGCTGTGTTGGACTTTATTGTTATTGTTTTTTTTTTTTTTAAAGACTTTATTGTTATTATAATTATTATTTCGATGCAATTGTTGTGATGTACTTTAGTCATAAAGAGTAAGGAGAAAGTGGGAAATTAAATAAAAAATGTTGTTGATGAGATCGATGCGTGGTGAAGTGTTTGGGGAAATGTCTAAAACTCTTTTTACCGTTGTATTAAGAATCGTGCTACTCATTTGGTAGTTCGTCATGTTGCTAGTTTTTCTAATTTATTTGACTTTTTTTTTTTATTTCTTCCGATTCGGAAGATTGTAGAAAAATTTGAGTTGCTAACTTCTTTAATTGAATGAATGGTGTGTTTTTGGAGACCTTTTGTGTCTTGTCCTCTTGATTTGTGTTTTTTGGAATTTGTTTCTTAAAAAAGAATGGAAAATTAAATAATATCAAATACCTATCAATCTGTTACCAATTTATAATTTTTATCACGGATATCTATTTCCAAGCTTTTGTGAAAGAAAAAACTTGGATACTCCCTTGGTGGCATCTATCTTGGTGTATTTCAAGGGATCACCCCTAATAAATTTTGACACGTGGTAAATAATTTTTTTAATATTTTTTTTAATATATATTTTTTATAGGTAAGAAAGAGGATACATATGGTTAGCTGCACCTAGTGAAGTCATATTTTTTATTTTAATTAATTTTCTTACATTTTTGCAATACTAGAAAAAATAATAATCATTGGTATATTTATTAGTTAATGATTGTTTGGTGTGATTTTGAAATTTTCAGAAAATCTGATTTCATTTTTATTTATTTAAAATCTTCAAAAAGAACCTTATAGTGGTTTATTTTACAAGTTGATCATGAATAATAATGATATTTGGAATGTTTAATTTTTCAATAATTGAGCATAAGGAGACTATAAATATAATATAAGCTATCATTTGTCAATAAAATAATGACGACTACCTTTGAAGGATATGTGATCATATATATGTTTATGAACAACAAGTCCCCTTGTGGTTCAATTTTTCAAACTATTTGATTTTCCCCTACAAAATTAAGTTAAAGAAAAAGATTGAGAAATTCAATAAGAAATTTGATAGAGATTAAACTAAAATAGGAATATAAAAATTGAGGAATGATTTTTTTTTTTTTTTTTTTAATAACTGTCCAAAAGATTTATTATTTATTTTTTTAATGTAATGGTAAAGGTAGATTTTAAATCATTGAATTTCTACCGACTCTAATGACGAACTCTAATGATTAATTAAATTGATCATATGCAAAGAAAAAAAATAGGTAATGAAAGTGTTTTCAAAGTCAAATTTAAAATTTTTAAATCATAGTGTTTAATAGTCATTCTTTATAGTAATTTGGCTTTAATAAAAATATTTTAAGAATGAAACAATGTAATCAAATACATGAAAGTTTTTATTTTCATCCGTTTTTATAAAAGGTTTTTAAATGAAAATGACTTTCTGAAAAAAATACTTTTTTTTCCAAGCAATACAAACCAGCCATATAATATACTGCTTAAATTGTTGCCATTTTGGGTAAATTACTAGCTAGTAGGTATCTTAAAAAGAAGCCAATTTTGTCGATATTTCAGGAAGTATACTAATTATATTATTATTTTTTAAAATACATAAAAAAAAAAAACAAAAACAAAAATCTCATACCTACCAAAACAAATGCCGTGGGGACCATAATTATTTTTCAAAAAAAAAAAAAAAAATCTCAAACATATATAACTTTTTTTTTTTTAATAATTTTATTACAATTTTGGTCCCTTTGAAGTTGTGTGATTTTGTTCATATATTTATTCATTTAAAGTTATTTTTTAAAATTTTATTTTAATAATGGTAATAAATTTATGTAAAGTTACATTATGCGAATAAGTTTTCAAAAGTTAGAGTAGAAAGATTTGTATATCATAAAATATTTTTTAGACAAATCAATAACAAACTAGCCAAAACTAAATTGAAGATTTATTAAAAGTAAAAGAACTAAATTTAATATTTATTGATAATGAATGAGATTAGATATTTAAAAATTCAAGAACAAAAATTGAATCAATCTCAAAATACAACTTAATTATTATTCTATATGTTTATATACATTTTAAGAAGTACTTTTAAAATCATAACAAACTTAACTTTCATTATCATTATTATTTTTATGATAAAAACTTTTTCTAAAAACTAATTTATAACTTACTTTTTTTTAATGAAATATAAAGAAAAGGGTATATTATAAAATATTAGTAAGTTTGGTTATTAAAAATAAAACGTAAAAGAATAATAATTAGTGGATCTGTCAAAAAAAACCAAAAATAAAGCAAAACAATTTGAGGGGAAGGTTCCAAGAAAGGCACCTTAGCAAATAGGTCAAAGGCCATCCTTTTCAAAGAGTTTTCAAGAAGAATTTGGGCAGAAAACGACGCCGTACGCACCATGCAGTGCCCATGTGGCCTCTCTTCCATGGCTTCCTTTATGCTTCAAAATTCCTCATTTTGGCCCACGTAATAGCTTCTCGCAGACAAATTTTCTAATATATTACAAGTATATAAATTTTATATCAATGTCACTTATATAGTTATATGTAATTATATATTAAATTTAATTAAAAGTTTAGTTTATAAGGAGGTATTTGGACCCCAACTTCATATGAATGTAGTCAAGAGTGGGCTATTCTGATAGAGTAAACATGCAAAACACGGAAGCTAATAGAATCATTAAGCACTCTAGTTACATTAATTTGAGTAACAAGCATGCATACTCAAAGTAACATACAATAGGATTTCAGTTTACTACCTTTGTAGATTACCACTTATGTTGGGATTTGTATCCTAATTCTCTCGGAGTCTCATAGTTTGTAAACATTGTACACATTGTTATGAATAAAATAAGAGTTATTTTATTTGCATTTACTCATATCCAATAAACAAAGATCTATGGTTATTGTATGTAAACTTAAGCATGTATATAAGATATACAAGTGGATTATGCCTTAAGTAATAACCTAAAAAGATCTGTAGTATAAGGATTAAGGAGGGATACCTTATCCTTGTGACACTACAGATACGACCCGCTTTATAGAGGTTTTTAAGTGTTGTGAACTACTACAGATGGTCTGATTCTGACCATTCATTTGGAGACATGCGAGCGGGAGTGTCCTATACAAAGAGTTTGTATAAGATCAGACCACGAGATGATTCGTCTCTTTATATAACGCCATTGATACTTGAGACTTACATCTCACCTAAACAACCATAGGTGACATGACCTTAATCCTGAGTGTTTTAGGAACTCCTGCCTTTGAGGGCGGTCCTTTGATTAGTATGAGTGAAAATGGCTAGATTGTTAACTCAACATGCTTACCTTTTTGGGGATTTGTCTGATTGGGGAGCTGGGAACTCAGTTATACAAGATGGAATTCACTCCTTTCCGGAAGCAGGGGTAAATAGATAGATTGCTCCCTTAAGGGCTGATTCTGGGTCTTGAACATAGTGGCCATATCCTTTCTTTGGAAGAGAGGACTCAGTCATAGTAGGACTATGACTTATGTTCATTAGAGGAATCAGTGGTACTTAAGAAGTTAGATGTAACTATAGGGGCAAAATGGTAAATTGGCCCAGCTGTACTTATGATCGATTTGTGAAGGGTTATCACACTGTTGATTGGTTGATATGAATACAAAAATATATCTGTAGTGAGAAGAGTGCAGTTGTCGGTCTTTAGTGGAGTGTCCAACAGTTAATGGATGGTGGATCCCGTGAGTAAAGAGTTTAGTCAGTTATTCACGTATCGTTGGAGTTTCAAGCTACAGGTCCATAAGGTCCCTTTGGTAGCTCAATGGATTCAAGTTGAGAATCAGTTCTTGGTGTTAGTTTGAAGTGTTCAAATTGACAAGAGGAAATTCAATTATATATGATATAATTGGTGTAATGTATGAGATACATCAAGTGGAGGATTAATGCACTAGAAGAATTTCAGGCTTTAATGTCGGTTGACAACCGACATTAAAGATAGTGTTATTAAAGCCCTTTAATGTCGGTTGCAACCGACATTAAATCCCTTTTATGAAATTTTCAATCGACATTAAAGCCCAGAATCTGTCCGTTTTATCAATTATTGTCTTTTTTTTTTTAATTCCATTGTCGAATCCATTTTTTTGGTAAAAAAGTATAATATGATACATCATCATCGAACACTGTGGCTATGCAATATTATTTATGTATGGATTGCAAATCTATTACATTTAATCCATAAATTCTGCTATAAAATTATAATTTTAAAGGTCGTGCAATAATTCAGCCCTTGAAAAGGAAAATTACAAGTAATACAAATATTATGATTTTACAAACATTATGAGTTTACTGTCCCTCTCCACTTGGTAAGTATGGATCCCTTCATAATTCTTCTTGAACAGACCCCTTCTAGCTTCAGCAGTGTCTGGTTATAGGCATCTTGGTCTGACCACTGTTGTTCAAAAGATCACAAACAAAAAAGGTTTAAGACAAGGGATTGAAAGTGAAAATGTGATCAGAATTCATATTCAACTAACCGTATTTATTGGAAATGTGTAGAAATAGTACATTCAAGACAAAATTCTTTACTAGAGTTCCCTAAGAAAAAACATAAAGAGGTTGTGATACCAAATCTTTACTCCTTTGTTGCACCTGCAAAACAAGAAAACTCAATAGTTAAATAAATGAGAGAACCTTCCTTTTAAAACTATGAGTCATCAACTAAAACTTATTAAAACTGTGAGTAAAAAATTCTTTTAGTGTATTTAATTAGCATAATGCACATGTTCTCAAGTCAATCAATCGTTTAGTTCCTGCATCTATCGCTTAGCTCCAGTGGCCCATCGTGTAGCTCAATCGTTTAGTAAACGATCTCACGCATAAGCTATCGTTTAGCTATCACGCCCATCGTTTAGTGTTGACGCCTTATCGTCTAACGCATTCGCCTACTTAGTATTCTGCCTATCGTGTAGCGCGTCTGCTCATCGTCTAGCATAGCACGGCTATCGTATAATGCTCATGCCCATCGCGGAGCGCCATCGTGTAGTCTATCGCTTAGCGCCCACACATCTGCTATACGATCATCCAGCATCCGCCTACACGATCGTCCAGTGCCCGCGCATCTGCTATACGATCGTCCAACGCCTGCTTACACGATCGACGATCGTCCAACGCTCGCCTACATGATCGTCCAATGCCCGCACATATCTACACGATTGTCTAGCGCATCGCTTAGCTCCGTGCATCTACTATACAATCGTTTACCTCCTCATTTAGCACCTCGCATTGCTACACGATCGTCCAGCGCTTGCCTACACGATCGCCTACCTCATCATTTAGCTCCCCACATTGCTACATTATCGTCCAGCGCCCATCTTATGATCACTTATTTCATTGTGTAGCGCTATCCATTTGCTACACGATCGTCTACCCAGCACCTTCAGATCTTCAGATCTGGATGAAGAAAGTTTAAGAGAGGAAACTAAACGATGAAAGAGAAGAAGAGCATACTGATCTGGACGAACGAAGAACGACAAACTTCAGATCGAACGACAAATGGAGGCACACACCATGTGGGAATATGAACTTCAGATCTAGAGACACATGATTAGCATATCAAGTTTGGTGCTTATTTATCAAACCGAGAGTATAAGACACAGAAAAATAACTGAAGAGGGAACAACAGACCGGGTTGTGGCGTTTCGACAGAACGAGCTTCACCCACGATCAGATTCAGGTTGGCTGTGGTGCTTCTATAGAACGAGCAATAGATCCGGGCGACTGGGTGCAACGACACGAGTTGCATGACGAACAGACCTGCACGGAAGCCATATTTACACCACAACAGACTCTTCACCCACGATCGACAGACGAATGGCAAGGGTTTGGAAGAGAGAAGTGAGAAAGAAGAGGGAAGTGTGAGAATGAGAGGAAAAAGAAAATAAGGGCAGAGTGAAGAGGGAAAATTTAAGCTGGTCTTTAATGTTGGTTTAAAACCGACACTAAAGGTACCCGTACAGTGTCGGTTTAAAACTGACATTAAAGATCCGCTTTTAAAAAAAACAAAACCGACATTATACATTCGATTTCACTTTTTTCAACCGACATTAAAGCCCAAAATTCTTGTAGTGATGTAAATATGATTTACATTAAATACCATATTTATTTATAAGAATATTAATTATTTGATAATGATCTCTTTTTCTCTAATAACCAATTGAGTGGGAGGTTATTGGTGGTTTTATGGTAACCGTGAGATAAAAGAAATTTTTTTTTCCTAAAATTAGAAGTTACTTGATTCGGAAAGAAACTCACGGACAAGGCTATCAAGTGAAACTATTTCACTAAGCAATAGCTATAGAGAGACTAAACGATCGTGGAGTTTGACTATACGATAGTTCATTCAGCTGATCGTAGCTAAACGATCGTGTGACATTGTCTATACGATAGGCTACCATTTACTACACGATCGAGCATTCATCTACACGATAGACAACTTGCTATCTCCCACTTGCTCGATCGTTTACACGATCGTTGTTCTCTAGTCTTTTCCTCAAGCCAAGTCCATATAGAGCCCACAAATCCTAGATTTTCACACCGAAAATACCAAGGTAACCATTATGGTAGTGTCGTCACTCAACTCGATTGATTTCGAGGATCTGGAGGCCGTTCGTTGGGTTCGTGGTCGTTGTGTTCGTGTTGTGCACCAGTGGTTCGAGCATTGCTGTTCTTGGACGCTTAAAGTCTATTCGAGCGAGTTTGAAGAATGGTTCTTCAAAGGTACGCATACTCTATCATTTGACACTCTTAAAGCATGCTGTAATTTCTAGTTATTGCATGACCTGTTAGTTTCCGTTCTTGTACTATAATCTTTTATGTTCAATTTCAAATGGAATTTGGAACAATCCTTCCACTTCTCATGGAAATCCTGATGTCTGATTTCCTTCAATTGGTATCAGAGCCAGGTTATTCTGATATTCCAAATTTCACTTATGTTTTGAACTTCTTTTACAGTCATTGTGGGTTTTAAGGTTTCTGCATTACGTTTAAGTGTTAAATGCGTTTGTGGATGGATTTGTTGATGACTGTTTATGGGTTAATTGCCTCTGTTCAAAGCTTTCTTTATAATTACAAAGTGTTAATTTGTAAGGGCTCCTGCGTTTGGCATAATTAACAATCAATCAAGTATGTAATTCAAAGTGTTTGAGTTTGTTAAGTCGTTCGTGATGAAGTTTCGAAGCATAGAGATGCAGATCTCATTGAGGAAGAAGACCAAAGGTTGGTCGTATCGTGTAGCCTAAGGTAAATGATAGTTGAGTTTTTACTAAAGGATCGCGTAGAAAAGTTCTGCGTGATCGTTTAGTATTTACTAAACGATGGGGTAAAGTGTTTGTTCTATCACGTAGCGTTGGTTGCACGATCGCGTGGATGTTGGAGGTAAACAATTGCATAGAGCATATGGTGCTCATCATTTAATAAAAGGTGCGCACACTAAACGATTGTGTAGTTAGCATGCCTCATCGCATAGTCACTGACTACACGATCACCCAGTATGTGATACCTCGTGCTTGCTCAACGATCATTTAGACGATTGTGCTTCAACACATCGTTGTCGTTTAGTTGATCGCTTAAGGCTTGCGTTATACGTTGCGTGCTGCACGATTGCGTACCTCATGTTTCATCGCATAGTCCAAGTACACGATCGTTTAACTCAGCAAGCGTCGGTAAACGATTGAGTAAAGCGTTTACTCTTTCGTGTAGGCGATCACATGGATTTGGTACACGATCAAGGAGACGCCTTTCTTCGCCCGAACGATTCAAGACTCGATTCGCCTGTTTGAACTGGAGACTCTTTGCTATTTGTAATAGTTAGCTTTGGTTTTGAGGATTTTAAGGCTAATTATCCCGGTTCTTCAATTTTTATTTAATATACATGAGATGTATATTGGTTTATATGGCATAGTGTATGACATATAGATTTAAAACCCATCTTAGGTTATGCAATTATTCATGCATCATATATTATAAATGTTATAATATAGCTTTTGGCATGATGAAATTACAACAAAGTATGCGCATGCATCATGAAATATAAGAGTTATATTTATGCATGCAGTAAGCATATTCATGCATCATCTTTTTATTATAAGTATTATAGTATAAGGGTAATTGGAAGCATGTTTGCTTGGTTCATTGCTTGATTGTATAAGTGTTATATAAAAGTAGCAATGAATGAACAATGCATGGAGCATGACACTTAGGCTTGTTTATTAAAGTTATGAATGCCTTGTATGTGTTTGCTTCGCGTTGTGGATGGTTTTGGTTGTTTCTGTTATAAGCGTTATAATGGAAATTAGAACTAAAATCGATAAGAAAGAGTTGCATGCGGACTTAGGCGAACTCATGTTTTAAAAGGGTTTTAAAATTAGATTAAGATAGACCTAAGTTCAAGATTCTAATGAGATTAGATACCTAAGTTTAATCTTTTATAAGAGACCTTTTGTCTAAGATCCACGATCGTTTAGTCAAAAGATATATTATTAAGAATGGATAAAGAGTGAATTAAGATTAGGGACAAGTTATCAACTGAGTATGCAGAAGGAGTAGTTCAATTCCTTGAAGTGGCAAAATTTCATGTTAATAACTACGAAAAAACAAGATGTCCATGCAAAAATTGTATGAACGCAATGTGGAGGCCAGTAGATGGAGTTGAACGATATTCATTCATTAAAGTTGGTATAGGGGTAAATGCATAGTTATGTTTAAGTTTGAGTTGAATTTAAGTTTTATATTGAGTTTGAGATTGGTATATGGATAAATGCATTGAGTCCGATATTAAATTATGGAGTTTTATGTTGAGTTTAAAGTTGGTACATGGGTAAATACATAGTTTTGTTTAAGTTTGAGTTGAATTTAAGTTTTATATATTGAGTTTGAGATTGGTATATGGACAAATGCATCGAGTTTGAGTTTAAATTTGAGGTTGGTATATGGTATAATGTTACTAAATTTAAGTTTAAGTTATATTTAGTTTGAGATTAGTATATAGATAAATGCGGAAATTTTATATAATTATTGCTATTAGTATATGGGTAAATCCATAGTTATGTTTGAGTTAAAATTTATATTCTAGTTCATATACTTATATAAAGTTAATTATTTGGTAGTATTAAAACTATTTAAATTTGTATTTTGTAGGTAGCTAGAAGGACTAGCTGCAAGATGCATTTTTAGACGACCAAACTTAGGTTGTAGATTGATATTTTGTAAATTTGTAATATTAATTTGGTATTAGTATTTTGTGGATCTTATGTAATATTGAAGATAATCTACAATGTTATTTTGATATTAATGTTTTTATTATGTAATGTTAAAGATAATATGTAATGCTACTATGGTGTTAATTATGGAAGAAAATTAATTAAATATTGAATATTTTAGTTTATTTGACTACATGTGTAAGATTTAAACAGGTTTGATATTCAGTAAATTATAAAAATTTAATTAAAAAATCTCTCTTGATGCCAAATTTAAAGACGTAGGAAAAAACAACTTTTTCATAAAATGTTTTTGAGACTTTTTTCCAACGTCATGCCCATGTATCGTCTGAAAAGGTGATCTCTCCTGATGCCCAAATATGTTAGCGTCGGAAAATGTTGTCTCTTCCAATGAAAAATTAAGGATTTTTGTGTCGGGATGAATATAATCCACACAATTCAGATTTCTCTCGATGCCCATTGATTGGCATCGAGAGAAGTCACATCTCCCAACTGCAAAAATCAAATTTTTGGTGTTGGGAAAAGTGAATTATCCCGACGACATATGCCAAAAATTTGTTTTTTGGCAGTCGGGAGAAGTGACTTCTCCCGACGCCAACAATGGGTGTCGAGAGAAAGCCTCTCCACCTTTTCCGTCGCGAAATCTTTTATTCCCGACGAAGTAACTTTTTTGCATCAGGATAAGGCTTTCTTGATGGGGCTATCCCGACGATGCTACCGATAGTAAAAAAGACATCGAAAAAGCCGTTCCCGACGATTTTGGTCGTCGAACAAAAAAGGCAAATTTTTTGTAGTGTGTTCAATTTCCTACGCAAAATCAAAGTTTTAGAGACTTATTAGACACTTGAAAATTATGAAACTAAACTTAATCGTTTAACTTTAATCATATTATATCAATTAAATTACGAGTTTAGCTTGTAGCTCATCATTATGTGAAGGTGAGATTTAATAAGTTTTTAACTCTTAATGTTGTTTCATTAAGTAAAAATAATGACCATGTGGTATTCCCTCATAACATTCTAGCACTTGAAATATTTTCTCTTTATAACCAAACCATGAATAATTAATTTTAGATATCATATAATTTAATACGTGTGAATATTTTGATGTACAAAATACAATTATATTATAGTAATTGAACGTGGAAATGCTAGGGAATGAAATGTCTTGAAATTATTGTATAATTAATAGTCTATTGAAATATAAAAGAAACAATATCATATAATATATATTTGTATGTCTGATTGTATCTAAAAGTCATCCATATCAACGGCTAAAATCCCAATTTCCCACCTAATGAAATATCTAACGGTGTGAATCATGCAAATCGAATATATAACATCCTCACATTCCACAGTCAACTAAAAGTCTGAAGCATATTTTTGTGAACTATTACCTAATTAATTTTTTATTTTCTAAAGCTGTCCAAAAAAAAAAAAAAAAAAAAAATCTATTTTCTAAAACATAATTTATGAGGGCAAAAACTCCAAGAATTTGGTGGCCAAATAGATTCTTGCGCGATTTTAGCCTATTTTGTTGTAGATTACATTTTGGTTTCTAAAGTTGACTAATTTATTGTTTGGTTCCTAAGCTCTTATATGTTTTTTTTAGAGAAATTATTTTAAATGTCAAACTATCAAAAATATCTTCAAATATATTAAAATGTCACTTTCTATTAGTTTTAGACACTGATAGACATTATCAGTGTTTATCAGTATATATAAGTGTCATAGTCTAAATTGTAAAAGTCTATCAGTGATAGATAATAATAGTCAATCACTGTTTATCAGTGTCTATCACTGATAGACAGTAGACACTGATGAACAATAATATTTTGCTATATTTATAAATATTTTTATTCATTTTTCTATATTTGAAAACAACTCTGTTTTTTACGTTATTCTTTAGAGTGCAAAATTATCCAATCACATTCATTTTTTTTTTTTTTTTTTTTTAAAAAAACATAATCTGGACAACAGATGAGAGTTCAAACTATTGACTATTGAGCATGGGCGAATTTACCATAGGGCTAGTGGCTCAAGCCCCTCAACTTCAATGCTATGACAACATATTAAATTCAGTTTTGTATTAGCTTAGTCTATGAACTTTAAAAAGTACAAAACTTAAACTTCTAATTCGTAAAATTTATGGATCTAATAGATACAAAATTAAAATTAAAATTTTATTAGACATAAATTCAATTTTATATATAATAGATCAAATTAAAAAAAAAATGTATTTGTTAAGGACGTATAGACATGAAATTGAAAGTTTAAAGACATATTGGACATTTTTAAATTTAAGTGATCTATTAGATATAAAATTGAAAGTTCATAAACTAAATTTGTAATTATTTTTTTTAAACTTGTTGCAAAACTTTAAACTAAATCTTTAAACAAGTGCAATGGAATCTTAAGAGTTAAATTATGCTCCAATTTCTCTTTTGTTTTCATCTCATTCTTTCCATACATGTCTCTTCAAATGTAATCTTGTAATTTTCTTTCTTTTAAGCATAATTCAATTGGTTTTTTTAAAAAAGAAAAAAAAAAAAACACGTAGCTCAATTATTGGTAAAAATCTAGTAACTTTCTTAATTGCAATATAGGTAAAAAAAAAACCATGAATTTAGCCTAAACTTTAAAACAATTATTTTCAACTTCAATCATTGAAAATTTCATTTATCCTTAATAAAGGACTTCTTAAAACATTAATTAAATTCATTTTTTGAGATCAAATCTCGAATTCAATAATATATTAATTTTTAAAATTTCAAAAAGGGCCAAAAAATGTAATTTAAAGAAAAAATTTTGATGACTTGAAAAGAGTTTTAGAAAAAAAATTAAAAACTTTAGATAAATTTAAATTAGAAATCAAATAGGATTAAATATGAACCACGAATAAAAATATAACTCAAGAAACATGATAATTGGTTAAGTAAACATAGAATAACACATTAAGATTTTAATTAAAAAAATATTGAAGATCGATTCCGAACTTCTAAAGAATTGATTTCCTCACATCAAGAATTCTAGAAAATTGAACTCTCAAATTTTCTAGATTCCTATTTTAGCAAAAGGAGGTAAATAAGAATTAAGGTAGTTAACATAATACAATTTATAACTTAATATGTACGTGTGAAATGGCAATACAAGAAAATGAGTGGATGAATATAAAAAGCAAAAATTCGGAAGATGAAGTAAAGAAAAGAAAATTAGAGGGAAAAAATGATTTAAAACAATTAAAGAAAAAAACTAAATGAATTAAAAGGAAGCATAAAAGCTCTATTTCATTTTTCTTTTTCTTTTTTAATATTTTTTTTCTTTCCTTCCCCCTCCTATTCTTCTTTCTCAACTCAAACCTTTATTTCTTCTTTCTTCACCACTCTTTCTCACCATTTTTTTCTTCTTCTTCAACATTCTTCATCAATAACAGGCTATATTGTTTCAATACCCTAAGGTACCCTCACTCAAATGTATGTGTTACTCTCTATGTTTTCTTTTTAGGGTTTCTCTTTATGGCTCTCCTTTCTCCCTTTTTTTATTTTGTATGTAAAAAAATCCTCTAGGGTTTTTGTGTGTGGCTCCTCCCCTGAAGCTACAAAGAAGAAGAAGAAGTCTCTGTACTAAAGTTAGTTTCTTTTTTCTTTTTGTACTAAAGAAGAAGTCTACTTCTTTTTTTTTTTTTTTTTGAAAAAAAATTAAAAAAACTAACAAAAAATAATAAAAATAATAAAGAAAATAATGTCAATATAATAAGAATAAGAATTTGTAGAGATGAACAAGAATGCAAATAGCAAACAATTAATGACAATAATGAGAACATATTATAGATTTAAGGCATGAGTATGAACATAAAAAGGAGAAGGATGAGAAAAATAAATAAATAACAATAACAATAATAATGGAAGAAGAAAAAAAATGAAAAAAATGATAACATGAAAAAAATAATAATAATAAAGCAAATCATAATATCTTACCTCCTTTTTTTACAGATTTGAAGAAGACAAAGGTTACAGAGGGTAAGTTTGTAATTTTTTTTAAGTTGAAGGTTGTTTTGCCTCCTCCAACTTTAAGAACTAGCTAAAGAGAAGGAGATTGAAGCTTGTCGCATAAGGCACGGATCCTCGAGACATTTACTCTACCATATGCAACCTTCAACTAAGCTTGGCAATTTCACTAGTTTCTTTGTCTTATTCTAGGGTTTGCACTATGTAGCCTTTTTTTCTAAACGGTTCTCTCTTTTCTTTTTTTTCTTTTTTTTTTCTTTTTTTTTTTTTGTAGGAGATAGTGGAAAAATTATAAAAATGACCAATTGGAAGTTTTTCTTTAAAAAAAAAAGACCCTTTTAAAAGAATGTATTTTTTACCCCTCATAAGTAGGAAAAAACCATTATACTTTTTTTTTTAGGAAAAAGATTCAAAACCCCAATCCCTCCCCCAATGACCGTTTTCTTGCAACCCTTCAAATATTCCTTTCAGAACTTCTCACATTCTTTCAGTTTTTCTTCAACATTTCGGGTCATCATCTTCAATTTCATCTTCATCAAGTAAGTATTTATACAAATTTTAGGAGGGTTTTGGTTTTGGATTTTTTGGCATTGTTCTTGATTTTATAGGTTTTCATGGAGTTTCATAATTTTTTAGGTTTTTTTGTAAAAAAACGTTGCATTTTAGAATGATTTTGAGGCCTATAGATAGTATATGAATTGATTTGTACATTAGAAATCATTTTTTGCTTTAAACTCCGATTTTTGAATTTTGAAACGTCTCTAATTTGATGAAGCCCGATCGGGCTTCTTTAGATCTTGACCGGGCGGGAATGTTATAGGGAATTAGGACCAGGAAGGGGGCGACCAAGAAGGGGAAAGTGAGCTTGTTCGTGCCGACTGGGAAAGGGGAGGGGATCGAGCGAAAAGGGGAGTTGACGATTTTTTGGTCTAGGACCGACCGAGTATAGGGTCAGGTGACTTGGGAAACGAGGCGAGACTAGGCGAGAATGGGAAGGGACCTTCTTTATTTTGGCCCGGTCCTGGGCCCAGTCGAGTATGGGGCCAAGAAAAAAAATAGGAACGGGATCGAGTGACTTGGGACTAGGAAGAGGCGGGCGGGACCGGGTCATCTTCAAGGTCAGCTACTGGTTTTTGGCCTAGTCCCGAGCCCGATCGGGTATGGGGCCGGCCAAAAACTAGTAGCTATAATGTTGGGATCGGGCGAATCGGGACTGGAAAGGGGCCGAACTGGGCAATCTTCGAAGCTAGCTAATGTTTTTTGGCCTGTTCTTGGGCCCGGTCGGGTATAAGACTGGACCAAAAACTAGTAGCTCACATTTATATATATATATATATATATATTAAATATTCTGACGCATTGTTGTATTGTGTTGACTTCTAATTTATCTATTTGATGAAAAATGTAGGTTATTAAGGAACCAAAAATGAAGATTTATCCTAATGATCATTTTCTTGCCGCCTTTTCATGTTGTTCCCATATAGGAAAAACTATTCCTAAAATTAAGAAAAAACTAACCCCGACAGAATTAGCCATGTTTAGACAAACATGTTTTGGTCCTCTCCTTAACACAAACATCATCTTCAATGGACCACTGATTCATTATATTTTTCTTCGAGAGGTAGAGGAACCTAGGAGAGATGCTATTAGTTTGAATCTTATAAGGAATAAGGTATCATTCAGCCAAATAGATTTTAACCTTATTACATGACTAAAACATCAAACTAGAACTGTGAGCTAAGTATCTAAATGAAAATGAGGGTATGAAGGCATATGAGTTGGGCTCTATTTTTCTAAAACTTGAGTTCGAAAATGATGTTGATGCAGTGAAAATTGCATTGTTTTATTTTATTGAGTTTTCTATGATGGGTAAAGAGAGGAAAAAACAAATGGATTTTGAAAATTTAGCGATCATAGATGACTGGAATAGATTTTGTAATAAGGACTGGAGCAAGAAAATTTTTGCAAATACAATTAAACGATTTAAACAAGGATTGAAAGATGAAGCACTAGCGTATAAGGGCAATGCATGGAAAACAACAGACGTACAGTCTTTATGGGTTTCCCCATGCTTTTCAGACAATTTAGTTAATTTGATTTAATTAATATTAATTGAATTACACCACTAATATACACTTACATTTCATATAGATATGGGCATACGAAACGATTTCATCATTATCTGGTCGCGTTGCAAACAGATTGAATGACAATGCGATACCACACATTTTGAGATGGTCGTGCTCACATTCTCCTCCACATGGAATGATTAGAGATAAAGTCTTCGGGTCAGATGCAGTATGTTCCTTTTTAAGTTTTTTGAATTAGAATTTTTTTCCATGATTATAACTTCTTAGTTTATTTATTCATGATTACAATTTTTTGTTGATAAGGATCATATTGAACTCGTTCCATCTGAGGAAGAGATTTATGAATCGTGTTATGGATCCACCCATCCTTCCAGTTACACCACCTGCACCACTAGAACTACCTCTACCCATAAATGATGGCGATATTGTTGGACCTTCGAACACTAAAGAGGTTGATCATAGTGATAGTGGACGAAGGCATCACTGGAAGACCAAGAAGAAGCAAAAAAAGTATTGCAAATTGATTAAGTTAATCAAAGGCCTTGATCGTCACGTGGAAAGTTTGGAACGTGACCTAAAGAGCATTAAAAAGTACTTGCAATGATTATTGAAGGTCAGGATATACCATTATGATCCTTGTTGTCTGTTCTCTTCATACGTAATTTATCCTATCTAATACCTATGCATGCAGGGAAAAGACGTTGATTGCACTTGAGGTGGGGACCATGGAGGTACAAGTGATCATGTTGCGACAAACGATAGTGATAGGGATGGTCATTCTCTTGGAGCTCTAGGTGATATGGTACTTGTGGTTATGGGTAATGATGATATAGATGAAGGGTCAGTCATTGATGGATGAAAGGCCAAGGTATGACCTCGTTGAGAAGTTAACGATCAAAACTATTGATGTAATATTGTCGTTGAGAAGTTAGGATATATCGTCATGATCCTTGTTGTCTGTTCTTATCGTCGTTGTATTCCTATTTAGTATGTAGGTAAATTTATTGTTGTAATTCTGAATAATAATTGAAATTTTATTATTACTTTGATCGAATAACACTATAATTGACATAGAAGTGTAGCCAACATCTATAAGTTCACAAGACTTTATTAATTGTATAGGTTGATCGAATAACACTATTCTTATTAATAATAGTGTAACCATTATTTATTGTGTAAGTTGTCGATATAAGTTCACAAGTCATGAAAAATTTAAATGTAATAGAAGGTCGCATTGGCCAAATGAGGAAAATTTCTTAGAAATGAATTACACCGTGGAAAGACACAAGGAAGTATGGGAAGAGGCAAGAAAATGCAACAGAAGTACGATCCTCTCGTTGACATACCTGAAGATCTGAACATTAAATTTCAGAAGTGGATGGATAATGTAAACCCTGCTGCGATGATACGAAGGAACGCATATGCTCAAACAGATAAAAAATGGTTTAATAGTTTGTCAACATCGTCCAAATGGATGAATGACGAGGTATATAACCTTTAATGAAAATTGTCGTATGTCTATAGGTGTCCCTATTTAATTAAACATTCAACATTATTGTGCATGTAATAGACACATTATTTATGTTCATAAAAATAAAAATGCAAGCCCAAGTGTCGTCGAAAATTTGCCATAGTTGACATTGTAGTAATGGTATATTATATACATTATTCCATAGGTTCATGCAATCAACATTGTATGATTTTCTCATTGCTTTAGAATTTCCTAAGACACGATCATCATACTATTGATTGGAGTAAGGCGACGAACATATTAAAGTACGTCAATGGTAAACACACTGACCACGATGTACCTTGGAGCAACGTCGATGTTGTTTACATACCTTTCAACCTCTCTGGGATGCACTGGGTGTTTGTTTGTGCGGACTTCCAGGTCAGAGAATTAATCGTGTTCAATTAATTGATTGGATTACATTCGAATGTAAACTTGGAACGTGAAATGAGATCAGTGTGTGAAAACTTTCCTAGTTTACTCCTTGCTGGTGTAGTAATGGAGCCTCATAATCTTCTAGTGGATCGATGGACTCTACGCCGAGATGCTTTCGTGCCTCAACAACTTGAGAGTGGTGACTGTGGTATGTTCACATGTAAATTTTTTGAATATGATGTAACTGGGTCCAAAATAGACATCTTAACACAAAATAGAATGACATATTTTCATAAACAATATGCCATTCAGATTTGGGAAAATAGAGCATTATTTTAGAAGTTCATAAACTTTTTTGTAATTAATAGTTGACATGATGGATGAAAATTTATTAATGGTAAGCATATATCAGAAAATCATCAAAGTATATAGGGTAGATTCCCAGTCGGGCTCATGTAACTAGGCGCCAATTCCTGGCCGGGCTCATGCAAAAAATAAAATAATACTAATTTCCGACCGAGCCAATACAACTAGGCATCAATTCCTAACTGGGTTCATGCAAAAAATCATAAAATAACACTAATTCCCGATCAAGCCAATGCAACTAGGTGCCAATTCCCAGTCGAACTCATGCAAAAAATCATAAAACAATACTAATTCCCGACCAGGTCCATGCAACTAGGCGCCAATTCTCGGTCAAGCTCATGCAAAAAATCATACAATAATACCAATTACTGGTCGGGCTTGTGCAAAAAATCATACAAAAATCATTCAAATGCACAAAAATCCATAAAGATGTGCAACATAATTAGTAATAAAAAATCTATACATCACTTGGCAGTATTGAAAGGTTGATTGCATGTCGTCTTATTGTGACCGGTTGCCCACATCTAGAACACTTGTTGTTCGTGAGCGACCTACTTTTGTTCGTGGGTGACCTACTTTTGGGGCTCTTTTTGGAGGCAATGTTTCCACATCGACGAAAACCGATGATTGCTTCCAATACAAAAACTGTCCAAATGGTTGTATAGGTTTAGCATACGTAGCCTACATTGATTCAACAGAGTATACCCATGAACAAAGAGAGATAGGATCAATCTTTAGAACTTTGCATGCAACAATCACGTGGGAACAAAGGATTTCATAATAATCAAACTTGCGACAGTGCATATTCTTGCGTGAGTATTTACACAGCCTCCTAAACCTCCATCTATCACCTAGAACTCATGTTGGTCAATTGGCCTAACTTCATGTCTGCTTGCTTTGTTTGCTGCATCACGAATTATTGCCATCGCATAGTCTGACAATCCTGATGTACTGTTTGATGCATCCATTCGACGTCTGTAATACAAGTCCTGTAACCAACCTCTAATATGGTCTAGAAATGACGTGATTGGTAACTGTCATGCATCTTTTAACACTCCGTTTGTGCACTCTACGAGATTTGTCGTCATTTGATCGTACCTTTTGTTACATTGGTACACCCTAACCCACCGCTCAAGCCCAATATCTTTTAGGTATTTGTGTGGACTTGGATACCTTGCAAATTAACTCTAATGGTAGTTGAACACAGACTCACGACTTGCCTTGGCTGCTTTGTCGTAAATATCCAAAATATATTATTCTTAAAAGTAATTAATAAATTAGCTTTGATGAATGCAGATACCATGAAATGCTTTTGGAAAGACCATGATAATTTCCATTTCTTATGCTTGGGTGCTATTTAATACGATAACCAAATTACAAACTTGCCCAATTGCACATCTTAATTGTTGTAAAAACCACACCCAAGATTCATCAGTTTCTCCACTAGATATACCGAACACGACTAGATAATGGTTTTTGTGTGAATAATTTTTTGTTAATGGTTTTTGGATAAATAATTTTTTAGTGAATAAATTTGGTGGAAAATTTTTTGTGAATTAATTTGGTAGGTGGGTTGTTAAAATTGAAAGTGTGAATTTAATAAGAGGCATACGAGTAATTGGAATTTTTATGTGAATAATTTTTTGTTAATGGTTTTTGGATAAATTATTTTTTTGTGAATAAATTTAGGTAAAGAATTTTTGGTGAATTAATCTGGTAGGTTGGTTGTTGAAATTAAAGGTGAGAATTTAATAAGGGAAATAAGAGTAATTGTACAACCAATATTTTTCATGTTTACATCATTTTCATCATCAAGGGGTAAAAAAAACTTGTTTTTCAAAAATAGGTCGAAAATACAAAATCAAACTACAAATAGGCTATTTTTGTCAATTTTTCGAGATAGGGTAATAACTCTCATTTTTCTTTTTTAAGAACATTGGTTATAAAGGGGAAAAGTTTGCCATTTATGTGTATAAACTCCTTTTGCCCTAGATTTTGAATTTGAAATATTTTCCCCAAATATAAATAAAAGCCAAAATGTAGATGAAAAGTGGGAAGTTTTGATTTAGTTACTCTAAAATAGTTGGATCAATAATTTCTCTCATTTCAAACATTCTCTCATCCATTAGTTCCCTAAGAAAAACCAAATGAGAGATAACAAGTAAATTAAATAATGAACAATATAACTACTACTAAGTAACAAAATTAATCCAGACAAAATACGTGGCTACATCTATTATGGATAGACATTGATAGAAGTCTATCAATGTCTGTTAGTGATAGAAACTGATAGAAGTCTATCATTGATAGAGACTGATAGAAGTTTATCAGTATTTAACAGTGATAGAAACTGATAAAAGTCTGTCAATGATAGAGATTGATAAAAGTCTATTAGTGTCCAACAGTGATAAAAACTGATAGAAGTCTGTCATTGATAGAGGTTGATAGAAGTCTATCAATGTCTATCTAGAAGTCTATCGGTGTCTATCTTTTATTGTTTCTGTAAATAGTTTGACATTTTTTTTATCTGTAAAAATTTCTTCTTTGTTTTGTGATTTTGTGGAGGATTTGATATTATATAATGTATAATCATTACCATAAACATCTTAAACTATCTTAATTAGCCTCATAATTAAATATATCTGTTTAATTGACAACTGATTTATTTTGATGGTGTGGTTTAGAAGCAAACACACACACATTAGGAAGTAACAAAGTGCAATTAGAAGACAGAGATTTAATTAAGAGGCTTTATAATGTCAAAAAGTTTGGTTGTCAAATCAAAATAATTAATATCAAAAGTATATAATATATGATATCTAATTATTTGAATGAATGGTTTTAACAGTGACCACGTAGAACATGTTTGCATTTTTGGAGGTATGGGTTGGCACTGGGGAACATTAAGGTTCATTTTTTTAATATAATTCCAAACAAGTTACGTAATCCAAACTCCAAACTATTAATACGCAATTAATTATATTTCTTAATTTGAATATCTAAGATCCTAAAAATATAAATAAATAAATCTCTAAGTTTAATAAATTTATTAATGAATGATTAGTTCTAATTGTTTGATTCTTTTTGCTACTTGACACATTATTTCAGATCTCTCTTGATCAACTATACTATTCAATCATATCATCATTAAACTTTTCCTTATTTTATCTAATAAATTTTGATACAATAAGTTAATAAATAATTTAAAATATCATTTTGGTCCATATATTTCGAAATTTGTTAAATTTTAGTCCATACAACATATACTTTAATTTGTCAAATCTTAGTCTCGGTATTTCTAATTACTATTTAACCAAAGATTAACTTTGAGTGAGAGACCGAATTTAATATTTTTTTCAAAGTATAAAGAATAACTTTTGAATTCTTCTTATTAAATAATTTATTCCGATATTTAACTTAATATCTGGATTTTTATAATATTATTTTCTCTCTAATTAATATTAATTCTCAATTTCTAAATCCTACAAATTTTGAAAATCATAATCGAGAGAACGTTAAGTATTGTATTATAACTTAATAGACAGTAACTTCTCTAACTTAAATCTTTAGGTTTGATTGGTAATTTAACATTACTAATTATCATACTATTATATTTTTACCATATTAGCTTCCTCTAAGGATATTCTTATCTCCTTCTCCAATAAGTTCAAGTTTGTTTGTTTGTTTTTATATATATATAGGTTTTAAAGTTCAAGTTATTGTAAAAGAAAGAATGGATAAAAACAGGAAAATAAACTTCAAATGCACTTGTTAAGATTCTTCAAAATTTAGTGAGATTGGACAACATATTGTATCCAACATAAATCTTAATGTAACAAATAATATATCTCTAGATTGACCAACATATTCACAAGAAAATTTTAAGAACATTGATTTTATTAAATAAAACCAAGAATCCAAAATATTTATATATAGTATTATTTTGTTTAGATATCCAAATCTAAAAAAATGCTTATGAGAATTTTTTTCTTCTTCATCTAAAATTCATTTATATTTATATATTAATACTTACAAGTCAACACCAATCTTTGTTTGGATCTGTCTCATATATGGCCCCATGAAATACCAATCTCAACTACATTTTCATATTCAAAATATAAAGTCGAATACGTGGGATCTTAGTTGTACACAAGAATTTCAAACCTGACGTTAAGCTTTTAAAGCTTATCTATTTGAAACCCAAACCTACTAGAAATAAGAAAAAAGATATGCCATGATACCCTACCATACATTATATTCATTGTGTTATTTAGTCTAAACAATAGCTGATAAAAGCATAACTTAACCGGTCAAGCTATCGTATATTTTTAGCCATTATGGATTGACCTAGTGGTTAATAGGGGACTTGACCTTAACAAATGGCTAAAAGGTTTTGATTTAGTTAACTCTACACCGAAATATAGTATGGTCAATTGGGTGATTCTATGAAATTAGTTGATGTGCGCATAAACTGATTCGAACATTCATGAATAAAAAAAGAAGATATTGTGTACTCTTATATAAGAGATTAATTTGAAGTCCTATTCCTTGAAATAAGAAGGAAAAAAAACCAATAATAACCTAGAATTTAAAGCTCTATTTAATAACTATTTTGTTCTTAGTTTTCTTATTTTGAAATTTATATAAGAGAAAATATTTGAATTTTAATTAAAAAAAAGTTTAAAAAAACAAAATTTCAATATTTTTTTTCAAAACTTGATTTGTTTAAAAT
Organism: Benincasa hispida; assembly: GCF_027475165.1. NCBI lineage: Eukaryota > Viridiplantae > Streptophyta > Magnoliopsida > Cucurbitales > Cucurbitaceae > Benincasa > Benincasa hispida. The sequence goes on from NC_143481.1 coordinate 3,920,579, forward strand.
CATTAGTAGAAAGTAGACTACATACTTAAAAATTTAATGGTGGAAGTAGAGTTTAGAAGTTTAATTAAAAAAAAATAGAAATAAAATAATAAAATAATTACCAAAAGGGGCTTAAAAGTGGCTAACATTTTAAATTCTCTCATAATAGTTGGTTTTGGGTGAAACCTTATCCATATGGCTAGACCTCCTCTAGGCTGATCAGACTCAATATGACTTAGGCTCCGTTTGGGATTGTTGTCAATTATGTCTTTAGAAAAATATGAAATGAAATAAAATAGTGTTTGATAAATTTTAATTTTAAATTAAAAAAATAGTTATGGTGTTTGATAATTTAATACTAAATTAGTGTAATGTATCATATGAACCAAACTAAGCTTATCGTTTCAATTATTTTCTAATAGATAATTAATTTATAATTTATTTAAAATTGTATGCAATTTAAATTTTAACTAATTTTACTTAATATAAATTATTTGATAGTTTTTCTAAAAAATAATTGTTATAAAATTGAATAAATTAGAATTTGAAATAGACCTAACAAATTATATTAATTTGAAATAATTATATTAAAATATATTTACTTAAAAAGTAAAGAAGTTAGCAAATTCTTTAAGAAAGCCAAATCTAAAAGTTAGTATCTATTAACTTTTACAAAAATTAAGAAGTGATTCCGATAGATTATTAAATAATTTATTTTACCAAACAATGAAAGTAGTTAAGATTTTTCCATAATTGTTTTGTAAGATTTCAAATGCAATCTCAAATAGAACCTTAGAATCCAATATAGGTTTAGTCTTAGAGTAAGTTTGGACATTAGACTGACTAAAAATATATATTTTTTTGAACATTCGTTTTTATTTAAACTTTTTTTATAAAAAAAATGATTTAAAATACACTTTAAAAGTGTTTGAAAAGTTATTGAAAAGTCAAATCAAACACACACCCTACATTGTTGATATACACAATTTCAACATAGATGGACCTACATGAACGCAACAAAGAAATTAAGAGTGTGTTTGGTTTAATTTTTCAAATATTTAATTGTGAAAATAAGTTATTTTGGAAAAAATTAGAGTGTTTGTCAACCATTCAAAATAGTTTTTAAAACGCTTTCAAAATGTATTTTAAACTCTTTTTATCTTAGTTTAAATTGAATCAAATTTTTTGAAAAACATTTTTTTTCCTCTAGTCAATCCAAACAAGCATACTTGCAAAATAGAAAAATGGACATTAGTGTATTTTTTGAAAAGTGAGAGTTAGCTTAGGCTAATAAGGGTGTGTTTAGTTTAATTTGGACTAGTATTTTAACTTTTTCAAGTGGTTACATTTTAAATTTATATTTTATTTAATAACTTTGACCCATTTTGATTATATTTTAGTTTAAATTACTATTTTAATTCCTATACATTTAACTTTAGTTCATATACTATCAAAATATTTATTTGGAACCTCCTTTATTTTCGAAAAAGTAACATTGTTGTTTCTTGATTTTATTTTTGTTTTATCTCTTTTTTAATATCACAATTTTATCACAGTAGTTAAATACTAAAATAAACTTGTTTAGACCAAATTAAAATAGATATTTTGATAGTTAAATAGATTATTAGATTATGTATCTAGTTGCAAAATTTTACTACTAAAACGGCCAGAAAAGTTGTTTTCTTAGATCTTCATTTAAAATGAGAATAATATATATATAACCTAAATTTGGATGAAAATAAAATAGCTATCAAAGTGCATAAATGAAAAGATATTCGAATCAAAGATGGAAATATATATTCATAAAAATATACCAAACAAATATGGAAATATATTTCCATATTTATGTGGCAAAAATGATAACTATGAGAATTACATCAAATGGATGTTCATAACGTGTTTCTTCATAGTGATCTCGATGAGGAAGTATGCATGAAATTACCACCTGGTTTTATTAGCAATGCATTAGGTATGGTGCCCCCCTCAAGAAGCCTCTATATGGATCGCTTTTCACGTTGCACATCAGGGACATGTTTAGCATAACGTTTTAGTATATGTTGATGATTTGATTATTTCGGGTAATGACTCTTTCCCGGTTGCTTCATTTAAGAAATATTTAGGTGAAGGTTTTTCGATGAAGGATTTAGGCATTTTGAAATATTTTCTTGGCATTGAGGTTGCTCAAAATTTAGATGACATTTTTCTTTGTCAACGAAAATACACTCTTGACATCATTTTGGACATATGGCTTTTAGAAGCTAAACCTACAAGAATCCCAATTGAGCAAAATCATCACTTAGCACTAGCTACAAGTACTTTGTTGGCAAATCTTGAACAATATCGACGTTTAGTTGAATGTCTCATATATTTGTCCTTTACACGACCTGACTTAACTTATGTGGTGCACATTTTGGCTCAATTTATGTAGGCACCACGACAAGAATATTGGGACGCTGCAATTCGTACAGTTCGTTATTTGAAAAGCTTCTAGGTCAATGAATCCTTCTTTGCTCTAGTTGTGATCTTTCTCTATCCGGTTGGTGTGACTCAGATTAGGCTAGTTGTCCCTTGACTTGTTGCTCTCTCACCGGTTGGCTTCTTTTCTTGGTGGTTCCCCTATATCTTGAAAAACCAAGAAGCAGCAAACAGTGTCTCGAATATCGCTTCATGACTTCTATCACGTCTGAACTCAAGTGACTTAAAACATTACTTGGGAGTTTGGGGTAGATCATCCCCATGCCATAAAATTATTTTAGAACAGGCAGTCGACATTTCATATTGCTTGAAATCCATTTTTTCATGAATGAACAAAACATATTGAGGTAGACTGTCATTATGTTTGTGATGCTATTCGAGATGGCATCATTGCTACACATCATATTTCTATTAACGAGCAACTTACTAATACCTTTACGAAAATCTTAGGGAAATAATAGTTTATTTATCTTCTTCACAAGTTGGACATCTATGATTCTCATGCTTCAACTTGAGGGGAGATATTAGGAAATGTATTTCCATATTTTCTTTGTCTATTATTAGGAAATATATTTCCATCTTTGATTTGAGTGTTTTTTTCATTTATGTATTTTGTTATCTATTTTAATTTTCTTCTAAATTTAGGTTGTATATATATTATTCTCATTCCAAATGAACTTTCCTTACAAAAACTCTAATCATTTTCAACAATCTTCCAATTTTATCTTTTCAAAAAAATTTGCAAAATAATAGAACGAAAGAAAAGAAAAACCCTAAAAAAATAAGGGTGTTTCTGATACATCAAATCTCATATTTCTTAGGAGTGTGTGAACACAACAAAAACTTCCTCAAATGTAAAATAAACTTTGATAAATGGAAATTCCATTAAAGGAAAAAGTCTAGCTGTGGGGAAAATAACCACAAGCTTATTTAATGGCTTTAAGGGAGTGCCAAGATTCAATGTTCCACGTAGATAACTATCTCTAATGAAACGAATATATTTCTTTTTAGTAAAATGAAATAGAATGTCATGAAAAACTTGCGTCTAAAGTCAACAATATCATACTATTAATGAAGATATATTGATACTATCTCTTATTAGTGTTATTAGAGTCATATTCCTAACTTTACTCATAGTAAACAAAATGGGTGCTAAACAAAGAAGTTGTAAGCCTCAATGATATAGTCATAGTTGGTCATTGTAATTCGATTGTTGAGCTTATCGGACAGTAAAATTTTCAGGTGATGAGTTGACCTGGTTTACAAAGTGTTATGGCCAAGAGCAAAAAACGAAAAACACAGTGAATGATTAGTTGAAGAAAGGCTTAATGGTATCTTGTTCGAGGAAAGGATTATTAAAAATGTAAAAATTGACATAATCGTAATATTGGAGAGATGTACAGAGGTTATTGTTCCTTATAAATATTGGTAGGGAGATGCATAACTTATCTAAAGCATAAAAAGTGCTTCAGCAAAAAATATATATAATTATCTAAGGCTCAAAGAAAAACTAAAAATATCGATATTGGGCCATCCTTCCACTACTGGGCCAAGAAGCCCATGAGTGCATGGGCCGTACGCGAAGGCCTGTAGTTGCGGACCTTCGGTACTTTTCCTCAGCCCTACAAATTGAGATATAAAAATGCAAAACATTATATTAGAAAAAAACAAAAATTGAGTTTTGATTTTTTTTTTTTTTTTTTTTGTTTTTTAGAAGCTGCAAAAACGAAATATGGTAATTGCAATTACACCTTCAAACTTTTAATTGTAAATATTGGTCCCTCAAACTTACAATAATTGTAGAAATTGGAACCCCAAATGATAAAAATTGAATCCTTCAACTTATACAATGTTGTTAGTTTATGGGTTCAATTATAACATTTATATAAGTTTGAAGTCTCAATTTTTATAATTAAAGTTGTAGGGTATGATTACAATTACCACTGTATTTTTGTAGTTGTTTGTGATTTTTTTCCCTTCACCTCAACCCTATGAAGCTTCTCTTTCTTCCCCTTCAATAATCTTACAAAAGATAAATAAAGCATACTCTTTGGATTAAGAAACCATTAGAAATATGAGTATCTTTAAAATATTTAGTTTAATGCAAAAAGGAAAAAATATATATATTGTGTTAAAAATATATTTAACTCTTGAACAAGATAAGTTGGAGAAACAATACATCAAAATATGATTTAGAAAATTACGAAGTTATCCTATTTAATTTTATAGTTGATTTTTTTTCCACAAAAAAATACCCTAAATTATTGGTTTTTTTTAGCAAACTAAATTATAGAGCTAGATATTAGAATCTTACTTTGATTTATTTATTTATTTGCTCCTTAGTTTACAAAAATTGTTGCAATCAAACTTGAAAATATTATAAAATTCACATGGCTACTTTGGTAAGCATAGTTGCAATCAAACTCTCCAACTCTAAGGATTAAAGAAAAGAAAAGCATTTGAGTGGCAACTCATAGGAATATAAAATTCAAGAGAAAAAACTTGGACGCACTTCTAACTTTTGATTCAGTTGTTCAATTATCGACGATAAGTAAGGTTGTTATAAAATTAAGCTAAATCTTTTGTTAGAATACCTTGATATGTTATTTGGCACTTCGAACAACCTAGTACATAATCTCGTCTTGGTGGGGTTCTGGGCAACTCTCCTAAAACCTAAGTTAAATTTATATTTGATATATTTAATTATTTATGATTATTTACAATTATGATCATAAGGTTTATAGACGTGCACTATATAAACTCTCTAACCCTAGAGACGTTATTTATTCTATATGTTGTATCATTTTAGTGGACGGTTAAAATAGAAAGTTCAAATTAACCTTACTTATCTTTATTAATAAAATGGTAGAGGGTATATATATACCTAGAGAAATAAATGGAAAAATATCATAATAAAAATAAAGTTGTATATAGTAAAATACATCTTAATATTCCCCTTCAAGATGGAAGGAGAATATTATTCACACCCATCTTGGACAATAAACCTAAAAATGTAGACAAAGGTAGTGGTTTTGTAAACAAATCAGATAGTTGAAGATGAGATCAAACTGAAAGCAATACAATCACCATTTATATATAATCCGTTATCGAACAAAATGACGGTCTAATTCAATATGCTTCAAACATTCATGAAAAATCGAATTAATAGTAACGTGTAGTGTAGCATTGTTATCACAAAAAATCAAAGATGGAGAATGCAAATTAATGTGCAGATCTCTAAAGAAAGGATTGTTAAGAGTGTTGAGGAGAGACTCGATGGTATCTTACTCAAGGGGAGGATTGTTAAGAGTGTAAAGATCGATATAATCATACGATTTGAGAGATATATGGATGTTATTGTTTGTTAAAAATATAGTTAAAAAGACGTATAACTTATCTAAAGCATGAAAAGTGTCATCCTTCCACGTAAATTCGTTACTTAACACACTACTGGGCCAAGAAACCCATTGAGTGCATGGGTCGTACGCGAAGGCCTATTAGTTGCGGACATTGCTACTCTTCCTAGCCCTACAAATTGAGACATCAAAATGTAAAAAAAAAAAAAAAAAAAAAAAAAAAAAAAAAAAAAACAAACAAACAAACAGTAAATTCTTTCCAAAATTGTGAAAATAGTAAAACGAAATTAAATATTAAATAATAATAATTAGAAATGGTGAAAATTGTTCAAAATATGAAGGAAGCAGACTTAAAAAACATTAAAAAAAAATTACAATGTGTGTAAACAACTACCACGTTAAATAATGAATTTGACAAATGTCAAATTTACACCTATAATGAATCATTACCATGCTAAACAAGACATGCATTTAAAATGATAAAACTAAGGACAGAACCCCAAAATCTAATCTCAATCCTTCCCAAATCAAAAGATAAATGGTACTCCACATCCCTTTCATCTAACGACCCAATCGACCATCAATGTGACAAAAAAAAATCCATCTTTTTTGTGATCGCAACATAAAATCAAGGTTAGGAAGACTTTCTTCTGTTCCGACGCCCCCAAGATCCACAAGAAATATTAGAGAAACGCCTTATCGACAAGTAATCTAACTCCAATCTTTTGCATTCTTAACTATAATCTTCTCTAAAACTCGTTTCCCCATTCAAGGCACTTCTTTATTGATCCGTTTTCGAGAGGTAAACAAATCTGGAATCTTTTCCACATGTAAATAAACCTAAAACCTTCCCCAATCTTTCTTTTCGTATATTGTAATTTATTATGCACATATTCCCCCCTCCCCTGGTATGAATGAAGTGATAAACCAAAATATTTAGATATTATATATAGAGATTTTCTTTACTTTTTTTAAATATAAATAAAGGTATACTACTCGTTATTTAAAATATCGGAATAAGATTGTGTTTTTAAAATAACCCAAATCTTTAGGAAAATTAAATAAATCATTTATATAAAAAAAAAATATTCTCCCCTCCATTTTAGGATTCCGAAATAGAAATGGATTATACATCTATTTATAACCGATTTCTAACTCATCGATTTAAAAATTAATCAACCACTGAAATGCATTCGAATAATGATTAAAGTTATGAAAAAAAAAAGAGAGAAAATTGAAAGAAAAACAAGAGTTGATGAGAGATTGATAGTTGTTGGGATAACTTGGGAAAAAATAAACAAAGGGTCATCATTTCGTTTCCACTGACTCATTATTCGAATATAACGTATTCCAATCAAAAGACTAGGAGGAGTATCTGTTCCTGCTAACTCATTATTCAAATGCAATATATTTCCAGTTAAGGAACTTGGGTGAGGAGAACCTTGGGCGGAAGCAAATCGACCAAATTTCATTAATTATCGAATACTAAGTTTACAATATACATACAAAAGATATGCATTTAAATTAAACTAAAACATGCTTTTACAAGAAAAGAGTTTAAGAAATATTACCTTTGAAGAACCTTTTCTTCACGAATCCTTCGAACAATCACGAACCCTTTTGAAGACCTTCTTCAAAATAACCTCAAATAGAAATTCGGACACAACCATAATGGAGTCTTCGGTAACCTAGAGGTGAGAGCCCAGGAGTGGTGGGCTCTGACTATTTTGGTTAGGAGGGAAAAGTTTTACGTAGAGGAGGAAGAAGATTGAGAAGTATCACACAAGAACTCACTGAATTTTTCTGTATTCTCTATCAATCGTCCAACAACATTCGTTAAAGAAGAAAAAAAACTGTTTTTTTTTTCTTTTATTCTTCTTTTTCAAAAGGAATAACCACCCCACTAAGGTGGATGGAGAGAAAAGATGGGGGAAGGGGGCTGTAGCTCCCTTCCTTATTATTCAAATAATAATAATATAATATAAATAAATTTGATAACTAACTTATCATATTATATTTATATTAAATTATATGTTATATCAAATATAATATATAACTTATAGTTTTAATATTGTATCACATATAATATAAACTATAGTTTCTTTTCACTCTTATATGACATTTAATATAAATCACATTTATATTAAATTTAACAACTAAGAATCACATTCATAGAAAATATATTTGAATCTCATTCAAATATTTATTTCCACCCATTAAGCTATAATATATCAAATACATTATGACAATTATATCACATATAATTGAAATAATTTAATTATATCATATATAATTAAATCCCTCTATTAATTTGAATAATTCAAATTAATTCAAAAATTGATTATCAACTAAATTCTTTTGAGCTAACAAAGGACTTCATAGACCTATAGCTTGAAGCTCCAACATTACATGAATAATTAATTAAACTCTTTAATTACATTATTCACCATCCGTTAACTATCAGACACTCCACTAAAGATCGGCAGCTGCACTCTTCGCACTACAGATATATTTCTGTGTCCATTGGATATAACTAATCAACACTACAATGACCCTTCACAAATTGCTCATAAGTACAGATAAGCCAAATTATCATTTTATCCCTCTCAGGCCAAGAGAGGGTGTGGCGCCACATTGTTCAAGACCTGGAAACAGCCCTTAAGGGAGTAATTTATCTACTTACCCCTACTCCGAGGAAGGAGTGAATTCCTTTTTATGTAGATGTGTTCCCAATTCCCAAATTATACGAATTCCCAAAATGGTCGGCTTGTTGAGTTGATGATCTGGCCATTCTCACCCATACAAATCAAAGGATCGCCCTCATAGGCAGGTGTTCGGACTCGGGAATCAATGTCGTTACTCAACCCCAAATTTGAACAAAAATTTAATTTTATTTTCACCGATCTAAAATTTATACCACAAACGTAGCTAAGCGGCAAGATCGGAGTCGAATCCACAGGGAGATTGTTGAATCAATCTAAGACAATTTATAAATTCCAAAAGAAAGTTTTTTATTGTTTTGGTTTTGATGAGAGAAATTAAACAAAAAGAAACAAGAGCAAGTGCAGAAAAAAAGGTTTTGAGTCAAATTCAGGGAAAATTTTGAGATTAGTTTGTATGTTTTTTATTTTTTATCCTTAGGTACTAGTTATTTTTTCCAATTATGTAAACCTCTCGACCAATTAGAAATTCTAATAGCCCAATTAGCTAATTTTTTGATAAAAATCTAAATCAGCCGTCATTCAGTTAAAAACTTTTCCTTCTTAGTGACCCCCAAGTTAAAACTGAAAAGCATTAAGAAATGGTTCAATTGTCGAGACATTCAAAAAGTCGGAAAGCCATATCTTGTTGCATGATTTATTTGGGAAAGGTTATATTAGGACCCACATGAACTTGGCTAGAAAAAGTCTAGACCTCAACCATGCGATCCTAATATTTGCAACTTAGTCGATCAACAATGCATAGGCTAGAAAGATTTTACAAACATGAAATTCAACAAATCAATTTGTAAGAAAAATTTATTGAATTCAATTAAAAATAAAACAAATTCCCCAAAGGGTTCACAACAATTGAACAAAATAAACTAGATGGCCTTCAAGAATTAAGACATACAAACTATCCCAAGAAAATAAGTTAGCATAAAAAAGGCATAATTCAGACTACAATGATAAAAATTGAGGCTAACTATACCAATAATTCCTCAGAAAATTGACTCAATCACTCAAAAACTGAACAAAAACTATCGAATTTCTCTTTATTCAGTGTCAATCTCAAATGTGTAGTGGCTTCTTTCAAAGCTAACCCTGAGGGTCCTATTTATAAAATCCTCGCAGTGTCACGGCGCTAGGTTCAAGCGTTGCAACGCTGTGTTGTGCCACGCGTGCCCTTGGTGCTCCATAAAAGTTTGCAACATTGAGACGTTGCGCTTCTGTCTTCCAACATCAGGCTTCAACGTCAGGGAGCATTGCAAAGGTGGCAATGACTCAAATTTGAGGCGTCGTGACGCTCTTGGCAACGTTGCGACGTTGTCCTCTTCCTGAAGCTACTACCTTTCAGCGTCGAATGAGCGTTAGACTAAGGCTTGAGATGAGCATTGTGATGCTAACGCAAGGAAAAATCTTCCGTTTTCAACTCAACTTGATTTAGTGCGTTTGGACTCCAGTTTTTCTACTTTTTTGGCTCGATTCTTTGTCGTTTCCACGTGTCAGCTCCATGGGGTTAATTCTCCTACAAAATAAGATAATAGAATCGAAGAATTACCCAAATATAGAAAGTAAAGGCTATAAAATTAGCTCTTTTTGAGAGCTAACAGCAGGAGTTCACAGTTCACTCAGGTTTCAGGTCGTGTTACCTATGGTTATCTTGGTAAAATGTAAGTCTCTACTATGAACGGTGTTATATAATGAGATTAAACATTTCGTGGTCTGGTGTTATACAACCTCTTTTGTATAGAATATCTCCGCTCACATGTCTAATACATGAATGATCAGGATCAGATCATTTGTAGCACATTACAATAATTGTAACATCTACAAAGTGGGCCATACTCGTAGTGTCACTAGGATACCCAATTTTATCCATCTACTACAAACCATTTAGGTTATCACTTAAACATGATCCATTCGTATGTCACCACATACATGTTTAACTTACAACGATAACCTTGGATGTTAGTGTAAGAGTTAAACAACATGCAACGAAAGTATTTGATGCGTTGTTTAATGCGATGAAATAATGGTGTAGAATGCGATGGTGGAATATGCGTTCTACATGCAAGTTTTCTTAGCAAGATTCAAGTATAAACCCTACTAAGTTGCCTGGTAAGCCTAGGGTCGACACACAGGGACTAAGGAAACAATATACGGTGGTACTTTTCGATTACTTTGCGGTAACAAATAAATCAAAGTGTTGATTGGTTTGTTATTTTAAGGTATAAAGTTTATGTGGCGGAATTGAGAAAAAAACTAATAATGCAACAGATACAATGAGTATGTGGAGGAATGGGTTGAGAAAGTCTTTAGCTAGCGTTTCCTGAGATTGCGTTCAAGCTATGCAATCATGCTACACACATGCGACAGCAATTCATTTTCCAATGCAAATGCGATAGCCCTAGTTTTAGGATGCATGCGATGTATGCGATGATGTCTATAAAGCTTATTCCTAAATCTCTATTTCTTGCCTATGCGATGATGAATTATGCACACAGGTACAAGGTGACCGCATAGAATCATATCCTATCTCTAGGGTGCATGCGATGCGTTAATAGCAAATAGAACTTATTCTTAAGCTTCTATCTCTTGATTATACGGTTCTAATCTGACTCTCCTCAGCCTAGATTCTAATCTGACTTTTCCAAGCCTAGATTCTATCCTTAGACTATCCTCCCGAGTATCTCTAGAGAATGAATGACGCATACATAATACAAGATGATCACATAAAGTGAAGATCCCAGGTTATGCTAGTTAAGTGCTTCTCAACCCATTCGACAGTTTTAGCTACTCATGCGTACTGTAGAGAGAGTGGACAGATATAAAGATACAATTTCCATTTTATAAATAAGTTCAGAATACAAAATGACAATGGAAGAATAAAGGTAGAGAGCCTGGTAGCAATATCTTGCTTCCCAAGGCTTTTTACATTACATTATCTCTATTCTGCCCAAAAGATGTTCTTACTTCCGCAAGAGCTGGCCCTCTCTCTGTTTTCGACGCTACCCGACACTTTTCTGAGTTAACTAGGACGATCTCTCAATGTATTCTCCCTTCACTCGCTTCCGCCTTCTAAGTAAAAGAAAACTATGAACAAGGCTAACTATCTTCTATATGGTGACCTCTCTGAACTGAGCGAACTTCTTCAATGAAGGTGACCTTCGGTATTTCTTCAATGTAAAGAGCTTTTTCTCTCAAATGATTGTACTGATGGGATGTCATTAATTCTTTGTCTGATGCGCCGAATAATTGTCATCGAAAAGTTTAGTGTACTTGCTACAATGTGTCGTTAACGACTTGTCAACTTAATTTAGAATCGATCGTCATCAGCTTTCTATTCCATCGTGATTTATTAAGCTTTCATCTTGATGCATCGGCTCTATGCGGCCACCTTTTTTAGCAGATTTTCACGAATGCAAACGATTGTATAGCCATGTGGTCGCAATCTCTTAATGCGCTCAGACGTTAATTTCTTTGGATTGCAATTCCGCCTTGCACCAATGCAATTTCTGCACAAAATATACAGGTTACCTGTTTTTTATGTGATAGACGCATGCGATCACCAAGTTATAAACTTAATGCTTTTGGACGCAATATTATATATTTTTACCGTCACAATCCTGCATTGTTTTATATCTTTGCGCTGTAATAACGTACATTTTTGCCCGTTATCACACCCCCAAATTTAAAACAATGCTTGTTCTCAAGCATAAACTAAAGATTTTCTTTAGAAAGTAGACCGCCTTCTTCTTTCTTAGATTTCTCAAGGTTGCCTTATTCAAATCCTATGTACCAAAATCTCCTTAATTCTTATCCAGGTCTCTTCTTAAAATATTTCTACAATTTAAGGACCGCAAGTTTAACCTTAAAAAAGACTTTACTTGTTTCCAGAGCATCGCATGATTTATTTCATATAAAAAAACTTTTTTCTACTGGGGTATTTTTAAATGATTTTATCCTTGCGTATTTTAGATTTTTTTCTATGACCTTGCGCTGATCCAAATGCCTAGCCTTCGTTTTGGCTTACCCCCACGTGTGTCATACAGGCATCCAACTACGAGCAAGACGCTCTTTCTCAATCTAAACTCATGCCCATTTGGCAGCGAAGTTGCGATCATTTTATTTATGCGTTGATCGCGATTCCTATCTTCGTTTTGGCTTGTCCCCACGTGTGTCATGCAGACATCCAACTACGAGTAGGATCCAATCGCAACGTTATGATTTGTTTTTCTTTTTTTTTTGAATGCCTAAAAATAGCAAGGTTGAAAAGGAATACTGCACCCCCAAATTTAAATGCAACAATGTTCTCATTGCTGAAAGAAGTCATGCGATACTCTTAGGAAATTACGTAAAAGTTAGTGTGAAAGAAAGTTGGTGGACCACTAACTTCTAGAAATATTTCATGAGTTGACTATCCTAAAATTACATTGACTCTAGTATATACAAAAAAAATATAGGCATGCATTTCATCATTGAAATCATAATTGGCAAAGAGAAATAATGCGGTGACTTACTAAATTAATCAATGTGTAATGATTTCGCCGACTAAAAAGGATGCGATGATAAAATTATCAAAGTTCAAATGTTATGCGATGAGCAAAATTTAGAATGAACAAAGTCAAGGAAAGATACAACCCCCAAATTTGCTATGTCGCGCGCATTATTTGTGAACGCATTCTTCTTTGCGGTGAACTGCTTTCTTCGATTGCGATGGCGGAATAAGCTAGTTGCGTCGTTCGTGTAACTGCCCCGCAATCGTTCACCACGATCGTTGCAAAGAAAACATTGAGAGGGCCAAATTAAAGAGTTAGCAAAAATATTATTTTTTTTATATAAAGACAAAGAAACGATAACCGATATAAAAGAAGAGTAATGAAAGTTCATGAATCATTGCTAGGAACAAAGGATATTCCAAAAGACTTGCGCCCCTGATGAGTTTCTGTCGAATAACAACGCAGGGGCCGCTCGATTTTTCTTCATTCAGGATTTCTCAGGTCTATAAAGGTATTTTCTCGATGAAAATCACCTCCGCAATATATCTTGACTCTTTGCCCCTTAACCTTGAATGCGCGGGTCCCTTCCTCATTAGTCAGTTCGACCGCACCATGGGGGAATACTTCTTTGATTATAAAGGGTCCGGACCAGTGTGACTTTAATTTGCAATGAAAGAGCCGTAGCCGCGAATTGAAAAGTAAGACCTTTTGTCCGACGTGGAGATTCTTCTCGCATAGCTGTCTGTCATGCCATCGCTTTGCGCGATCTTTGTAAATTTTGACATTCTCATAAGCTTGCGTTCTCCCTTCATCAAGCTCGACCAATTGAAGTTTCCTTACTTCCCTTGCAGCCTTTAAGAAAAGCTCACAACAGCAGATTGAAGAAGACAGTTTCTTCTTCACCGCAATTTTTCTCTCAAAATTCTGTATTCCTCTCCTTCTCCAACAACTCCAATCTTCTTTATATATTTAGATGAACATGCAAAGAGATGGAGTGCATGGCTTGCAGCTCATGCTTGGAGAATCAAAGTAGAGAAGATAATGATTTGTGTGTGAGCATAAAGATGATGGTAATAGAGAAAACTCATTTTCCATTTTGTGCAACCATGCAAAACATTTTTCCATTTTTCTTTTTAAAATACAAAATGACTTTTAAATCATTAATTCAAAATTTTATTTTCTTAAATTAATTTTAAAAAATTAATTAATTTAATATCAAATATTAAATAAATTTTTGCACAATAATCATCTTCATATGTTTAAATCATATTTAAATATTTATTCTCTTGTTCCATTTAATTTGAACGTTTCAAGTTAATTTCTCAAGCTACCCTAAAGCTTACCCATTTATGAGCTAGTAGGGGGCCTCGCGGACCTACAGATCATGGGCTCCAACGATTCTAGATTAATCGGCTAACCTCATTAGACCGATCTAACCCCCATTTGTTAACTAATGGGTGATTCCACTAAAGCCCATAGCTGAACTCCCCTCACTATAGATATATTATATCCACTTGATATAACTATGATTCGTAAGTTAACCCTTCACAGGTTGCTTGTAATAAAGGTTGGGTCGAATCTCTGTTTTACCCTCGAAATTACCTCTTGTTCCTTAAGTTCCACTGATCCCCTAATGAACAATTGATTTGTGATCCACTCAACAAATCGAATCCCTTTCAGGCCAATGAGAGGGTGAGACCTCTTGTTCAAGACCCAAAATTAGCACTTGGAGGGAAAAATTTCTCTACTAACCCTAATCGGGTAGGAGTGAATTCTCTCTTGCACCCTATGTTCCCAGCTATTCATCTGGTCTTATCCCCAAAATGGTAAGCTTATTGAGCAGAGGAAATTGGTCTACTCTCACCGTTGCAGATCAAAGGATAATCCCGAACAAACAAGAGTTCATAGTTACCTCAGGATTAGGTCCTCGCTTTGAAATAGTCAGTCTTAAACAATAAATGACGTTATAAAGTAAGAGTGACAGGTTTCGTGGTCCGATCTTGCACAAAACTCATTTGCACAGGACACCTCCACTTCTCATGTCTCAACATGCACGAAGTAGGATCACTTCGTATGTAGCACTTTACAACTCTTTGTAATAACTACAGAGTAGGCCACATCCAATAGTGTTACCAGAAAAGGTACCCAATCTTATTCATATACTATAGATCATTTTGACAATTTACTCGAACCTAATCCACTTGTACGTTTCCACATAAAGTTCAAGTACTCATATAATAGTCAAGGGACTTAAGTTTATTGGATTTCTAAAAAACAATATATGCAACAACAACTTTATCAAATTCTCAGAATAAGTTCTAATGTTTACAAACCACAAGTTTTAGGACATAAAACCCAACAGTTAGTTTATTGGTTTGTGGTTAATGCAACTAAAATATCACATATTTTATAGACAATGAATGATATATCATATATTTTATTAATCACAAAATGAGTTTGTTCATACGTTGTTTACGAACTATAGGACCCTACAGATTTAGGGCATCAACCCCAACAATCTCCCACTTGACCTAAAGCTAGTAAAGTGTATAATATAATAAAATACAAAGTATACAAAAAATAAACTAGGGCATAAAACGCCCAGTACAATATCTTCTACTTGCCCTAGTCCAGATGTGGTCTATCCCATAGACCCATACTCTGCAGATGACCCTCAAACACTGTAGCCGTGAGGGCCTTTGTAAACAGATCAACAATGTTGTGCTCCGAAGCTATCTTTGTGACAATCACGTCCCCTCGATGCACAATTTCTCGGATGAGATGATACTTCCGCTCTATGTGCTTGCCGCACTTATGACTCCTAAGCTCTTAGGAATTAGCCACAACACCACTATTATCACAATAAAGTGCGATGGGCTTTGACATGTCTGGAACAACTTTTAGATCAGTCAAGAATTTCCTGAGCCAAATGGTGACTTTAGCAACTTCACAAGCCACTACATGCTCAGCCTCCATGGTGGAGTCAGCGATGCACCCCTACTTGGTGATTCGCCATACTACTACTCCTCCATTAAGAGTGAACACTAATCTTGATGTGGATTTTCTAGAATCCTTATCAGTCTGAAAATCAGAGTTTGTGTATCCCGTAAGGATCAAATCCTTAGAACCATACACAAACATGTAGTCCCTCGTTCTCCGTAGATACTTGAGGATATTCTTAACGGTTGTCTAGTGATCTAACCCTGGATTAGATTGATATCTACTGACTATCCCCACTGCATAGCAGATGTCAGGTCTAGTACATAACATCACATACATTAAATTGTTGACGGAAGATACATAGGGATCCATCTTATCTCCTCAACCTCTTAAGGTGTCTTAGAACACTATTTCTTAGACAATATAACTCCATGTTTGAAAGGCAATAAGCCCCTTTTGGAGTTTTGAATCGAATACTTGACAAGCATCTTGTCAACATCTTCCATTGCCTTCTTGACCTTGGGTCATGAATCCCTCAGGCTGCTCCATATAAATGCTCTTTTCAAGATTGCCATTCAGAAAAGCGATCTGACATCCATTTGCCATATCTCATAGTCATAATATGAGGCAATGGATCGGAGGATCCAGATAGACTTTAGCATGCCAAGGCGAGAAAGTCTTCTCATAGTTGACCCCCTCTACCTCGGTATAACCCTTTGCCACCAATCTAGTCTTGAAGGTTTGTACCTTCCCATCAGCACCCCATTTCCTTTTGTAGATCCATTTACAACTTATAGGTTTAAACTTATCAGGTTGATCTACAAGATCCCATACTGAATTGAACTACATAGACTCCATTTTGAAATCCATGGCTTTGATCCATTCATCCCTGTTAACACATCCTCCATTGCCTTCCTGTAAGACAATGGATCCTCAACTTCGGCATCAACTACAATAGCTAGGATTTCAATTAAACCCATATCGCGAATAGGTGGGTTCACAACCCTCCCACTACGTTGAGGTTCCCTCAACACTTGAGGTGGATTTGACCTACTAGATGAACCTACTTCAACAACTCTTGTTGAGGTACTAGGCTCTTCAACAACTCTTGTTGAAGATTCAACAGATTCCTTGGAAATCTCATTCAACACAATTTTACTTCTGGGTCTGTGCTCCCTTATATGGTCTTCCTCAAGAAAAGTAGCATTTGTCGATACAAATAGACATAACTTTGAACATGGTCCCAATTTTTTAGGATTAGCCTCAAGCACATATGCTGGGCAGTCTCAGATCCTGAAATGACGTAAACTAGCTTTACGACTATTCTATAACTCCAAAGGTGTTCCGACAACATTTTTAGAGGGAACGCAGTTCATGATATACGTTGTATTCTCCAATGCATAACCCCAAAACGTGTCCGATAAAGAAATGTAATTCATCATAGACCGAACCATGTCCAACAGGGTTCGATTTCTCCTCTCTGATACACCATTTTGCTGAGGTGTACGGGGTGTTGAGAGTTAGAATACTATTCCATGTTCTATCATATAGTTTTAGAGTGTTAAGTCTATGAACTCTCCACCTCGATCAGATCGAAATGTTTTAATCGTTATATTTAATGCATATTCAACAAGCCTTGAATTCTTTAAACTTTTCAAAAGATTCAGACTTATGTTGCAAAATAAAATACCCATATCTCGAATAATCATCAGTAAAAGTGATGAAATATTCATAACCTCCCTTAGCTTTTACATTCATCAGACCGCAAAAGTATGAATGTACTAGCTCTAAAGGTTCTTTGACCCTATGACCTTTCCGGTAAAAGGCCTTTTATTCATATTGCCTTCAAGGCATGACTCACACACAGGTAAAGAATTTTCTTCTAACTCACTTAGAAGATCATTCTTCACCAACCTCTCAATCCTATTGAGATTGATGTATCCTAGTCTTAGATGAAAAAGTTGGGCATTTTCCTTAAGAGAATTTCTAAATCTTTTATGTTGAGTTACATCATGTTTAAACAAATCTATGTTATGGAAGGCGTTTGTTGCTAACGGCCTTAGCACATACAAATTGTTTGCCAGTTTTGCAGAATATATATCAACACCATTCTTTGTAATAAACACTTTATTGAAAGAAAATTTGATTTGATAAGAATGTTCTAATAAATACTTTACAGAAACTAAGTTCCTTTTTAAATCAAGAACTACATATACATCATTCAAAATAAAAAATCTAAGTATAAATCCTACTAGGTTGCCTGGTAAGCTCAAGTTCGAACACAAGGACTATGGAGACAGTATGCGACTGTGATTTCTGATTCCTTTGCGGTGGCAAATAAAACAATGAGTTGGTTGGTATTTTTGTTCAAGGTATAGATTCTATGCGGCAGAATTGAGAAAAAAGTTAATAGCAACGAAAGTTACAATGAGTATGCGGGGGAACGGGTTGAGAAGGGATTTAGCTAACACTTCCTAAGATTGCGTTCAAGCTATGCGATCATGCTACACACATATAACAGTATGTCATCTCTCAATGCAAATGCTATAGCTCCTAGTTTTAGGACTCATGTGATGTATACGATGATGTCTATAGGACTTACGTCTAAGCCTTTATTCTTGTCTATGCGATGATGAGTGACACACACATACACAAGGCGACCTCATACTACCATAACCTATTTCTAGGGTACATGCGATGCATGTTAACAAACAGAACTTATCTCTAAGTCTCTATCTCTTGTTTATGCGGTTCTAATCTAACTTTCTCAAGCCTAGATTCTAACCTAGCTCTCTCAAGTCTAGGTTCTTTCTTTAGACTCTCTCTCGAGTAGTTCTAAAGGGGTGATGGATGCATGCATAAGACAAGATGATCGCATAAAAATGAAGATCTTAGGTCATGCTAGCTAAGTGCTTCTCAATCCAGTTGGAAGTTTAGTTACTCAGCGTAATGTAAAGAGAGTGAACAGATGTAGAGATGCAAGTTCCATTTTATAAATGAAATCATAATACAGAATGACAATGAGAAGTAAGGATAGGGAGCCTGGTAGCAATGTCTTGCTTCCCAAGGCTTTTACACTGTGTTTTTCTCTACTCTGCCCAAAAGAATGTTCTTTCTTTCGCAAGAGTCGGCCTTCTCTCCGTTATCAATGCTTCTCGGCACTGTCTCGAGCTGACCAAGAACAATCTTCCGGCGTCTTTTCTCTTCACTCGCCTCCACCTCTAAGTATATAAAATTACAAACTACGACTATCTATGTATATGGCAGAAAAGAACTTCAAAATTCTAATAGCTGAACTAGAACAGAACGAAACTCCTTCAACGAAGATGGCCTTCGGTATTTATAGAGCTTCAAGGTGAAGGGCTTTTCTCTCAAATGATTGCACTGATGGGATGTCATTAAATCTTTGTCTGATGCACCGATTAATTGTCACCGAAAAGTTGAGTGTACTAGCTATAGTGTTGTCATTAACGATTTGTCAACTAAATTCGAATTTGACCGTCATCAGCTTTCTATCCCATCGTGATTTATTAAGCTTTCACCTTGATGTGTCGTCTCTATGGGCCACCTTCTTAATCAGATTTTCGCGAACGCATACGATTGCATAGCCTTGCGGTCACAATCTTTTAATGCACTTGGACGCTGAATTCCTGGATTGCAATTTTTCCTTACGCCAATGCATTTTCCTGCACAAAATACATAAATTAGCTGCTTTAATGCGATGGACGCATGCGATCACAATGTTCTCAACTTAATGCTTTTGGACACGATTTTATATATTTTTACCGTCGCAATCCTACATTGTTTTATATCTTTGCATTGTAATAACGTGCATTTCTGCCCGTTATCATACCCCCAAATTTAAAACAATGTTTGTCCTCAAGCATAAACTAAAGATTTTCTCTAGAAAGTTAGCCGCCTTTTTCTTTCCTAGATTTCTTGAGGTGCCTTATTCAAATCCTATGTACCAAAATCTCCTTAATTCCTATCCAGGTCTCTTCTTAAAATATTTCTAAAATTTAGGGGACGCAAGTTTAACCTTAAAAAAGACTTTACTTGTTTCTAGGGCATCGCATGATTTATTTCACAAAAAAAACTTTTTCAACTGAGGTGTTTCCAAATGATTTTTATCCTTGTGTAGTTTACATATTCTTCTATGACCTTGTGCTGATCCAAGTGCCTAGCCTTCATTTTGGCTTGCCCCCATGGGTGTCATGCGAGCATCCAACTACGAGCAAGACGCTCTTTCTCAGTCTAAACTCATGCCCATTAGGCAGTGGAGTTGCGATCATTTTATTTATGCGTTGATCACGATTCCTACTTTCGTTTTGGCTTGCCCCCACGTGTGTCAGGAAAACAACCAACTACGAGTAGGATCCGATCACAACATTATGATTTGTTTTTTGAAAGCCTCAAAGTAGCAAGGTTGAAAATAAAAACCGCACCCCCAAATTTTAATGCAGCAATGTTCTCATTGCTGAAAGATTGAAAGAATTCATGCGATACTCTTAGGAGGTTTTATAAAAGTCACTTTGAAAGGAAATTGGTGGATCACTAACTTCTAGAAATATTTCATGAATTGACTGTCCGAAAATTAAGTTGATTTTAGTACATGCGATGAGAAGTAGAGGCATGCGTTTCATTAAGTAATCAATTATTTAATGATTGCATCAACTAAAGAGGATGCGATGATAAAATTATCGAAGTTAAAAATGAGATGCGAGAGAGCAAAATTTGGAATAAACAAAGTCAAGGAAAGATGCAACCCCCAAATTTGCTCTGTCGCGCGCATCAGTTGTGATCACATCCTTCTTTGCAGCGAGTCGATTTTTTTGAATGCGGTGGCTGACCGAACTAGTCGCGTCTTTCAGTTATCGTGTAGCTCCACCGCAATCGTTCTCCACGATTGTTGCAAAAAAAAACATTGAGAGGGTAAAAAATATAAACGACAGAGTTACCAAAATCGTTTACCACGATCGTTCACCACGATCACATCCCATTTTTTTTTTGGAAGCAAAGAGTAAAAAGGATATAGAAATGATAACGGATATTTAAAAAAAATGAATTGAGTTCATGAACTGAAGATTTCAAAGGATACTTCAAAACGATTGCGTCCCTGATGAATTTGAATTGCATAACAACGTAGGGAACGCTTATTCCTTTCAATCTGGGCTCTTTACATCCAAGGTGGTTTTCTATTCTTTTCTCGATCTTCTGGGATCTTGATTGCCTCAATCCGGAGCTTTTTCCCATTAATATTCATCACGATCTCTCCCTTGTGCACATTCAATTTGAGCGTGACCAGTCGATAGGAATGGTCGTCCCAATATGATGGGTGCATCTTTGTCCGCTTTATGATCCAGAATGATGAAGTCTACTGGTAAAATGAATTTTTCAATTGAGATCGCGACATCTTTCAATTCTCCCTCGGGGAGTACTTGGGATTTATCCGCAAGCAGAAGAGTCTCCGTCATGAGCGTTAGTTTTTCCATATTCAATCGTTTGAAAATTGATAGCGGCATTAAGTTTAAACTCGCCCCAAGGTCGCATAGTGCTTGACCAATGTAGACCCCTCCAATTGAGCAGTGTATCGTGAAGCTTCCTGGGTCGCACATTTTTGGTGCGATCATAGTATTTAACCTTTGTGTTATTACCACTGTGGCGATCTTTTCTTCATCATTCTGTTTCTTTTTCAATCTTTGCGGGAATGGTGGGAGCTGTACTTCTTCTATCTCGTGTTCTAGACGCTTGTAGGTGGACGCAACTTCTGGGTTCATCTTTTCGGGCTCTTCTACATCATATGTCAACGAGTTCTCGGTTTTCACCTCATTCGGGTTGGTCATGGTGGGCTCTTCCCCTTCTTCCGCTGTCATTTTTCTACTCAGCAAGAAGATTGCTAGGCATTGTTCCTTTCCTGCACCCCCACAGTTGAAAGGGAGCTAAGTTGAGCTCGGCAACGCTCCTTGCGGTCTACTTTTGAGGTCGCCCACAATTTTCCCTATCTGAATTTCAAGATTACGAATAGACGTCACTTAATTCTGGAGTACTGTTTCATTTTTCTCAATATATTGCTTCAGTAAGCTTTCCAGAGATGAAGATTGCAGCGCCTGCGAACTACTAGCTTGATTTTGTGGTTGGCCGTTTGTTTGCGGGAAAAATCCTAGTGGACCTTCTTTTTGCGCCATAGGTTGATAGCTTTGTTGTTGTTTTCCATGCGAAATTGGGGTGGTTTCTCCACCCGGGGTTGTATGTATCAGAGAAAGGGTTATTCTTTATGAAGTATACTGACTGCGGATTCCTTGGGCATTCTTCAATCGAATGTGCTTCTCCACAAGTGACACAAATCGTGGTCGTTTGAACAATTGCGTTGACCTGCCCTTTATGCATTCCTATGCTGCTGATTGCGATTCCTTGTATTAAATTCATCATCGCATTCATTTGGTTTTGTAGGGATGCGATGGTCCCATTTCTTGTGTCACTGTTTTTAATTCTCAGTCGTTGATCACTTTCTCTCCAGTTTTCGTGATTTTTTGAAATGCGATCAAGTATGTTTTTAGCCTCATTGTATGTCTTGTCAAGCAGACCTCCAGCTGCTGCCGCATTGGCAGCCGTCTACGATGTAGGGTTCAAGCCGTAGTAGAAAATTTTCATTTGTAGACAATCTGGTTAGCCATTGTGCGGACAATCTCGCACCAGTCGTTTAAAACTCGCCTAGGCATCACTAAGCGATTCATTGATATCTTGTTAAAAATTAATGATCAGCTTCCTCCGTCTTGCATTTTTTATTGGGGGGAAGTACTTCTTCATGAAATTTTCTACTACCTATTCCCACAATGTAATCTCCCCTGGTTCGAGAGAATAAGCCCATTTCCGTGCTTGGTCACACAGCGAAAATGGGAACAACGTTAGTTGAACCTCCTCAGTGGAGATGTTTGAGAACACAAACGTATTGCAGATTTCAATAAAACTTCGGAGGTGGGTGTGCGGATCCTCGCCACGCCTACTGCCAAACTGTCCGGTAGTTTGAATCATCTGCAGCATCATCGACTTCATCTCAAACCTCGATCTGTCCAAAGCTGGCCTCATGATTCCTGGTGAGAAACCATGAAGGTTGGGCGATGCATAGTCCTGTATGAGCCTGTTACGGTCGTTCACCAAGAGGATGGGGTTCGCCATGACATTATTTGCATTTACTGCTCTGTCATCCGGTTGCTCCGCCATGTTGGAATTTCTCTCTTGTTGTTGATGTAGGCGGTTGTCTCTTCTTCTTCTTCGGAAAGTTCTCTCAATCTCTGGGTCGTAATTGAGCTCAGGAGCTTGTCCTTCGCTCATACGACGCCCAGTTCTTCCCTTACCAAAGGAGAGGTAGTGCACAGAGATGGAAACCTGTAAAGAAAATCAAAAAGTTGCCGTTAGCACAATATGTACTGCCGTAGTCCCCGACAACGATGCTAAAAACTTGATACGTTGTGAATATGATGAAATAATGGTGTATATTGCAATGGTGGTGTATGCGTTGTACATGCAAGTTTTCCTAGCAAAATCCAAGTATAAATCATACTAAATTACCTGGTAAGCCCAGGGTCGAACACAGGGACTATGAAGACAGTATGCGACGGTGATTTCTGATTCCTTTGCGGTGGCAAATAAAATAATGAGTTGGGTTGTATGTTAGTTTAAGGTATAGATTCTATGTGGCGGAATTGAGAAAAGAGTTAATAACAACGAAAGTTACAATGATTATGCGAGTGAACGGGATGAGAAGGGATTTAGCTAACACTTCCTAAGATTGCGTTCAAGTTATGCAATCATGCTACACACATACAATAGCAGGTCCTCTCTCAATGTAAATGCTATAGCTCCTAGTTTTAGGACGCATGCGATGTATACGATGATGTCTATAGGACTTATGTCTAAGCCTCTATTCTTGTCTATGCGATCATGAGTGTCACACACATACACAAGGCGACCGTATACTACCATAACCTATTTCTAGGGTGCATGGGATGCTTATAAGCAAACAGAACTTATCTCTAAGTCTCTATCTCTTGCTTATGCGGTTCTAATCTAACTTTCTCAAGCCTAGATTCTAACCTAGCTTTCTCAAGTCTAGGTTCTTTCTTTAGACTCTCTCTCCAGTAGATCTAAAGAAGCGATGGACGCATACATAAGATAAGATGATCGCATAAAATGAAAATCTTAAGTCATGCTAGCTAAGTGCTTCTCAACCCAATCGGAAGATTGTCACTCATGCGTAATGTAAAGAGAGTGAACTGATGTAGAGATACAAGTTCCATTTTATAAATGAAATCAGAATACAGAATGACAATGGGAAGTAAGGATAGGGAGCCTGGTAGCAATGTCTTACTTCCCAAGGCTTTTACACTGTATTTTTCTTTACTCTGCCCAAAAGAATGTTCTTGCTTTCGCAAGAGTCGAACTTCTTTCCATTCTCAATGCTTCCCGCCACTCTCTCGAGCTGACCAAGAACAATCTTCTGGCGTCTTTTCTCTTCACTCGCCTCTGCCTCTAAGTATATAAAATTACAGACTACGACTATCAATGTATATGGCGGAAAAGAACTTCAACATTCTAACTGCTGAACTAGAATGGAACGGAACTCCTTCAATGAAGGTGGCCTTCGATATTTATAGAGCTTCAAGGTGAAGGGCTTTTCTCTCAAATGTTTGCATTGATGGGATGTCATTAAATCTTTGTCTGATGCACCGATTAATTGTCACCGAAAAGTTGAGTGTACTTGCTACAGTATTGTCGTTAATGGCTTGTCAATTAAATTCGGATTCGACCGTCATCAACTTTCTGTCTGATCTTGATTTATTAAGGTTTCACCTTCATTTTTCGTCTCTATGCGGCCACCTTCTTGATCAGATCTTCGCGAACACTTACGATCGCATAGCCTTACGGATGCAATCTTTTAATGCGCTCGGATTCTGAATTCCTTGGATTGCAATTCTGCCTTGCGCCAACCCATTTTCCTGCACAAAATACGTAAATTAGCTGCTTTAATGAGATGGATGCATGCAATCGCAACGTTCTCAACTTAATGCTTTTGGACACAATTTTACATATTTTTACTGTCGCAATCCTACATTGTTTTATATCTTTGCATTGTAATAACGTGCATTTCTGCCCATTATCACCCACCCCATGGACATCTCTACTCCCACTGCCACAGCTGAGACGACATGCCCGGTTCCAACTCACATTGTCATCACACCAGCATCAAGTTGCCGCTAGGATCTAATTCCCTCAAATGAAGAACAAACATGGGTAGTAGCCCAGAGTCAATAATCCAGGCAGAATCTGTTGAGGTTGATGCCCTAAATCTTGTAGGGTCTTATAGTTTGTAAACACGTGTATGAACAAACATTTGGTGATTTATAATATGATATATTTTATTCACTTCAGTATATGAAATATAAGATATTTTAGTTACATTAACCACAAACCAACAAACTTAGATCCCTAGTTGTCGTTGTAACTTAAATATATGTAGAGACATACAAATGGATCGTGCTTTAAGTGGAAACCTAAATGGTCTGTAGTATATAAATAAAGGAGGGAAACTTATCCTAGTGACGTTACGAGTGTGGCCCGCTTTGTACGTGCTACAAATGTTGTAAAGTGCTACAAATGGTCTAATCCTAACCATTCATATTTTAGACATGCAAACGGGCATGTTCTATACAAAGGAGTTTGTATAAGACCGGACCACGAAATGTTTAGTCTCGTTATATAGCACCGTTCATGACAGAGACTTTTATTTCACTAAGATGACCATAGGTAACATGACCTTAATCCTGAGTGAGTTGTGAACTCCTGCCTATGAGAGCAGTTCTTTGATTTGCATGGGTGCGAGTGGCTAGATCGTCAACTTAAACCTACCACTTTGGGGATTTGTTTGATTGGGGAGCTGGGAACTCAGCTACACAAGACGGAATTCACTTCTTCCCCAAAGTAGGGGTAAGCAGATAAATTACTCCCTTAAAAGTTGATTCCCAGGCTTGAATAATGTGGCGCCAAACCTTCTCTTGGCTCGAGAAGAGTCTACTCATATTAGGATTATGACGTATTGTTCATTGGAGAAAACAGTGGTACTTAAGGAGTTAGATGTAACTATAGAGGCAAAACGATAAATTGGCCCAACTGTACTTACAAGCGATTTGTGAAGGGTCATCATATTGTTGTTTGGTTATATCCGAAGGATGCAAAACTATATTTGTAGTACGAAGAGTGTAGTTGTTGGTCTTTAGTGGAATGCCCGACAGTTAACAGATGGTGGATTTCGTGATTAAAGAGTTTAGTCAATTATTTACATACCATTGGAGCTTCAAGCTACAGATCCGTAAGGTCCCCTTGGTAGCTCAATGGATTCATGTTGAGAATCAGTTTTTAGGTTAGTTTGAAGTGTTCAAGTTAAAAGAGGAAATTTGATTATATATGATATAATTAAATTGATTCAATTATATATGATATAATTTATTTAATATATTAGATACATTAATTGGAGGAATTAATATGCATATATAAAATATATAAAATTCCAAAAAGGAGAAAAAGAACTATGGTTTATATATTACATATGATGTATATTAAAAATATAGGTTATAAATATAATATGATAAATTAGTTATTATATTTATTTATAATTAAATCAATTATAAGATAATTGATTTCGATTTTTTCTCCTAATAACAGAATTAGTGGGAAGTTATAATCAGTTTTTTGGTAATTGATGAATAAAATGAAAATCGTTTTCATTTTTTCATAATCGAATGTGCGAGAAGAAAAAGTTACACAATAGCTTTGAGAGAGTAAACGATCATCGAGTTTTTTAGACGATAGCTACTTGCTGCTAAACGATCGAGTGCCTAAGTCTAAACGATACACTTCTACCTTCTCCCACTTACTCGAACGTCTACTCGATCGTTGAATTCCTAATTCCCTCTACCAAATCGATACAGAGGCCACACCTCATGGATTCTCACATAGAGAATACCAAGGTAGCCTCGTGGCAGTGTCAAGTTGCTGTTCGAGGGTCAACTCGAGGATTGAGTTGAAGGAAATCAAACACGAGAATTTCCATGAGCAATGGAAGGATCTTTCCAAATTTCAATCGAATATAAACATTACAATTACAATCACAAACGGAAACATACGGTTATGCATGAAACAAAAATTATAGCATGCTTTACTACAGATCAAGGGAAAGAATTAACAAACCTTTAAAGACTCATCTTCAAGTTCCTTGATCATGAACACTCGAACAAACCGAAACACAGCAATACTCGAACACTTGAACAACACGACCGCTACACTGCACGATCATAGGGAACTCAAACAAAGCGATCACCACAGTCAAGAACACCCCGAACACCGCTAACGGCCTCCACAGAACCTCGACTGGGTCGAGTTGAGTATGAAACCACCAAGAAGGTTACCTAGGAATTCTCGGTGTGAGAATCCAGAGAGTGGGCTCTGTGTGGACTTGGTTAGAAGCAGGAAACCTGAGGAAGAACAATCGTGTAAACGATTGAGAAAGTGGGAGATGAAATATCCAATCGTATAGGTCGATGCCCAATTGTTTAGTAAAGGCTATGCGATCGTCTAGAAAAAGCTGCGTGATCGTTTAGCTCATCGTCTAGCTGAGTGTCTATCGTGTAAAAACATTCCATGATCATCTAGTTAACTACAAGCTGTCGTTTAGTAAATTTGATTTACTTGACAACTATTCCGTGAGTAATTTCTAAGATTGGAAATCTCAAATTAAAAAACTTCGCAAAACTTTTTAAAATTAAGAAAACCATTTTCCTTTTATCTCACGGTTACTATAAAACGACCAATAACCTCTTACTCAATTGGTTATTAGAGAAAAAGAGATAATTATCGAATAATTAATATTATTATAAATATAAATGATAACTAACTTACCATAATATATTTATAAACTATAGTTTTAATATTTCATCTCATGAAACATATAAACCATAGCTCTTTTTCTATTCCATGGCACTTAATGTAAATCTCATTTGCATTGATCCTCTAGTTGATGTATCTCATACACCATACCGATCATATCATATATAATCGAATTACCTCTTGTCAATTTGAACATTTCAAATCAATGCCAAAAACTGATCCTCAGCTTGAATCCTTTAAGCTACCAAAGGGACCTTATGGACTTGTAGCTCGAAGCTCCAACGATACGTGAATAACTGACTAAACTCTTTAGTCACGGGATCCACCATCCATTAATTGTCAGGCAGTCCACTAAAGACTGACAGCTGAATTCTCCTTACTATAGATATATTATGTGTCCATCTTAACCAATCAACAGTGCGACAACACTTTATAGATCACTCATAAGTACAGCTCGGCCAATATCTGTTATGCCCCTGTAGTTACATCTAACTTCTTAAGTACCACTGATCCCTCTAATGAACATAAGTCATAGTCCTACTATGACTGAGTCCTCTCTTCCAAAGAGAAGTTGTGGCCACTATGTTTAAGGCTTAGAATCAGTCCTTAAGGGAGCAATCTATCAACTTACTCATGCTTCGAGGAAGGAGTGAATTCCATCTTATGTAATTGAGTTCCCAGCTCTCAGATCAAACAAGTCCCAAAAAAGGTTGGCATATTGACTTGGAAATCTGGCCACTCTCACCCATACTAATCAAAGGACCGCCCTCAAAGGCAGGAGTTCCCAAAATACTTAAGATTGATGTCATGTCACCTATGGTCGTTTAGGTGAGATGTAAGTCTCTAGTATCAACGGCGTTATATATAGAGACTAGTCATCTCGTGGTTCGGTCTTATAGAAATTCTTTGTATAGGACACCCTCGCTCGCATGTCTCCACATGAATGGTTAGGATCTACCATTTGTAGTAGTTTATAACACTTGCAAACCTCTACAAAGTGGGTCGTATCGTAATGTGATCACGATCAGGTATCTCACTTTAATCCTTATACTACAGACCTATTTAGGTTATCACTTAAGGCATAATCCACTTGTATATCTCATATACATGCTTAAGTTTACATAAGATAACCATGGAACTTTGTTTATTGGATATGAGTAAATGCCAGAATGAAATAACAATTATTTTTTAAACAACGTGTATAATTACAAACAACAAAACTCTAGGAGAATTAGGATACTAATCCCAACATGTTACTCGATTGTGTTAGAGGATTTTCCATAGGCGTGTTGTGTTCGTGTTATTGGTTGCCTTGCTGGTGTTAATCGAGGGTATACTAGAAGAATAGTTCTTCAAAGGTATGTTTACTCGATACTTTGTATTTTATTCTTGAAGCATGCTATAGTTTAGACTTGAGGCCTAACTTTTCCGTGTTAGATTAAAAATGTTGATGTTCTTTCACAATGAGATTTGGAATGATATGCTTCCGCTCATTGGTTCTCTATGAATAGAGATTCTTCAGAATCATCATTCTCCACTAAACAAGCTTCAAGACAAGCAAATCACATTTACCTTATTTGGCCTTCTTCTTTTATGCCAAATATCTGGGGCAATTCCTCTTCTAGAGCCCATTCAGGTTGCAACGGAAACATTTTCCTTTTTCAACCCTGACATGTTGTCTTCCCTTGGGTGCAGCAACTTATTGCTTAGCAGCAACCTTCCTCTTTCCACCCTACTTCTTCTTCCACTTTTTGGTGCCGGAGGAAGAAGGTACAAACTTAGTTCCAGAGGTCGAACATTTGTGGAACTTTTTGGAAGATGAAGCAACATTTCCAGAGGTCGAGATTAAGTTCATTTTGATATGAAGAACTACAAAAACATTATCCAGTAACAGATAACGTTTCTTATCCAAAAATAACTCAATCTGCCTACAGTAATAGACGAAACTACCTCACTAGTGCTGAATCAAAGAGTCATCTCTCCCTGTGGCAACATTGGCTAGGAACTAAATCCTTGATAAGAGGAACTGGCGTGGTTAGTAGCATCTGAATCAAGGATCCAGGCAGAATCATCATTCTCTACCAAACACGTCTCCAAGACCAATAAATCATATATACTGTCTTTAGACATCCACCTCTTTTGGAGAATAGTGGGATCAGTATCAGAACCTAAATATTCTCCAAGTTCCATGTTAGAGAACACTTTTCGTCGATGAACTTTAACAGAGTCAACAACACTTGCTTTCTCTTCCTGGAGGTTATCTTGAGAATGGACACTACTGATTTTGTCATTGTCATCCATACCTTTATGCTCGAAAAGTGAGAACTGACGTTCAAACAAATCTTGCAACGAGTCCAATCCAGAGGGTGGGCTCTGTTCGGACTTGGTGTGAGGCAAACAAACGGAGGAAATAACGATTGTGTACACGACTGGGCAAGTGTGAGAAGTCAGAGAGCTATCGTATAGGTCGATGCCCAATCGTTTAGATAAAACTATGCGATTGTCTAGCAAAAGCGATGCAATCGTTTAGCTCTATCATTAAGCTCTACAGACTCTATACGATCGCTTACCTTGGGCCAGCGATCGTCTAGCAAAGCTATACGATCATTTAGTAAACACTGCACGATCGTTTAGCTAGCACCTGCACAATCATTTACCTAGCCCAACCGTTGTTTAGTAAATTTGTATTTACTTGATGACTTCCGTGAGTTTCTTTTCGCCGGAGAGAAAATTCAAATTCTTTTCAAACTTTTGTAAAACCCCCTTTTTCAAAATAGGAAACCACTTTCCTTTATATTCACGGTTACCATGATCCAATAACCACCCACTATAGTTGGTTATTTAAAAGAAAAAGTATTAATTATCTAATAATTAGTATTATTATAAATATAATTGATAACGAACTTATCATACTATATTTATAACCTATAGTTTTAATATTTCATCTCATGAAACATATAAACCATAGTTCTTTTTCTATTCCATGGTACTAGTAAATCTCATTTACATCAATCCTCCACTAGATGTATCTTATACATCATATCAATTATATCATATATAATCAAAATACCTCTTGTCAATTTGAACATTTCAAATCAACACCAAGAACTGATCCTTCAATAGAATCCAAGCTACCAAGGGGACCTCATTGACCTGTAGATCCGAAGCTACAACGATATGTCCATAACTGACTAAACTCTTTAGTCACGGGATCCACCATCCGTTAACTGCCAGGCACTCTACTAAAGACTAACAGCTGAACTCTTCTCACTACAGATATATTATGTGTCCATCTTAACCAATGAGTTGAGTGACAACCTTCATAGATCGCTTGTAAGTATAGTTGGGCCAATAATCGTTATGTCCCTATAGTTACATCTGTCTCCTTAAGTACCACTGATCCCTCTGATGAATATAAGTCATAGTTCTACGATGACTGAGTCTTTTCTTCCAAAGAGAAGTTGTGGCCACTATATTCAAGCCTCAGAATCAGCCCTTAAGGGAGCAATCTCTCTACTTATCCCTACTTCGGGAAAGGAGTGAATTCCATCTTGTGGATTGAGTTCCTAGCTCCCAGATCAGACAAGTCCCCAAAAAGGTAGGAATGTTGAGTTTGCAATCTTTCCACTCTCACCCATACTAATCAAACGACCGCCCTCAAAGGTAGGAGTTCATAAATCACTCGGGATTGAGGTCGTGTCACCTATGGTCTTTTAGGTGCGATGCAAGTCTCTAGTATCAACGGTGTTATATACAGAGTCTAGTCATCTTGTGGTCTAGATCTTATACAAACTCTTTGTACAGGACACCCCTGCTCCACGTCTCCACACGAATGGTCAGGATCTACCATCTGTAGTAGTTTACAACACGTGCAAACCTCTACAAAGAGGACCGTATCCGTAGTGTCACCAGGATCAGGTATCCCACCTTAATCCTTATACTACAGATCGATTTAGGTTATCATTTAAGGCATGATCCACTTGTATATCACATATACATGCTTAAGTTCATGTAAGATAACCAAGCAGCTTTGTTTATTGGATATGAGTAAATGCCAGAATTAAATAACACTTATTTTATTCATTGAACAATGTGTATCTTTACAAAACAACGAGACTCCGGGAGAATTAGGACACCAATCCCAACAATCTCCCACTTGTCCTAATGACTCGGGAGACTAATGTACAATACAATATAAAAATGTACAATATACAATAAACTAGGACATACCCTAGTATCATCTCCCATTTGCCCTAGACAAGATGTCGCATGTCCCGCAGGCCCAGACTTTCCAGGTGACCCTCGAACACTTTAACCGTGAGGGCCTCTGTAAAGGGATTAGCAATGTTGTGCTTCGATGCGATCTACTTGACTATCACATCACCGCAACACACAATCTCCCTGATCAGGTGATATTTCCATTCTATGTGCTTACCTCGACAATGACTCCAAGGCTTCTTCGAATTTGCCACAGCCCTATTGTTATCACAATAAAGAGTGATAGGCAATATTTAGAACAAATTTCAAATCTATAAGGAACTTCCTCAGCCAAATAGCCTCTTTAGCTGCTTCACAAGCCGCTACATATACGGCTTCCATAGTGGAGTCCGCGATGTATCCTTGCTTGATGCTTTGCCAAACTACAGCCCCTCCATTCAAATTAAACACTGACCTCGGTGTCGATTTGCGATAATCTCGATCGGTCTGAAAGTCAGAGTATGTGTATCCTGTAAGAATCAGATCTTTATCTCCATACACAAGCATATAGTCCTTCGTTCTCCGAAGATACTAGAGGATCGTCTTGACTGTCGTCCAGTGATCAAATCCTGGATTGGACTGATACCGACTGACAATCCCTACTGCATAGCAAATGTTGGGTTTGGTACACAACATTGCATACATCAAGCTTCCTACAATAGAAGCATAGGGAATCTGTCTCATCTCCTCAACCTCTTGAGGTGTCTTAGGACATTGATCCTTAGACAGAACGATTCCATACCTGAAAGGCAACAAACCCTTCTTGGAATCCTGCATCCTGTACCTGATCAACATTTGATCAATGTACGATGCCTGAGACAGAACAAACCGTTTATTTTTACGATCCCGAATGATCTGGATCTCAAGAACATATTGTGCCTCACCCAAATCTTTCATTTGGAATTGGGCAGCTAGCCAACTCTTAATGTCAATCAGATATCCTATATCATTCCCAATGAGTAGGATATCATCCATATACAGTACTTGGAAAGCTAATGAGCTGTTGATGATCTTCTTGTAAACATAAGGCTCATCAACGTTTTGGTCAAAGCCAAACGACTTGAGAGCAGTGTCAAATCTGATGTTCCAAGATCGAGATGCTTGTTTCAGCCCATAAATGGACCTATTAAGCTTGTAAACTCTTTGCTCTTGATCTGGAACCACGAACCCCTCCGGTTGAGTCATATAGATGGTCTCCTCAAGATTACCATTCAGAAAGGCAGTCTTGACGTCCATTTTCCATATTTCATAATCATAAAATGTGGCTATGCACAGGAGAATCCTGATAGACTTTAGCATGACAACAGGTGAGAAAGTTTCCTCATAGTCAACTCCCTCAACTTGGTTATAACCCTTTACCACGAGCCTAGCCTTAAAGGTTTGCACATTTCTATCTACACCTCCCTTTCGCTTATAAATCCACTTGCACCCAATAGGTCTTACCCCATCAGGTGGATCAACAAACTCCCAGATGTTATTAAAGTACATAGACTCCATTTCCTGGTTCATGGCCTTAACTCATTCATCTTTGTCAACATCATCCATTTCTTTCTTAAAAGACAATGGATCCTCGACCATATCAATCGTAATGATGTTATGGGCTTTAGTCAAACCCATGTAGCGATCCGGTGGGTTCATAACCTCCCACTACATCGAGGCAGTCTCAACTCTTGAGCTGGCTAACTAGACATCCCGACCTCAACAACTTTTGTTGATCTGTCGGCCTGTTCAACAATTCTTGTTGAACCCTCAACAGTCTCAGTCCCACTTGAGATCTCATGTAAAATGAGCTTACTTCATGGCTTATGATCCATCATGTGATCTTCTTCCAAGAAGATAGCATTAGTGGAAACAAACACTTTGTTCTCACTTGGATCATAGAAGTATCCTTCTCTCTTTTCCTTGGGATAGCCTACAAAGAGGCAAACCTTCGAACGCGGTTCCAACTTCTTTGGGTTAGTCATTAGCACATAAGTCGGATAGCCCCAAATCCTGAAGTGCCGTAAACTACCTTTACGGCCTCTCCATAACTCAATAGGTGTTTCAGAAAGACTTTTCGAT
Organism: Benincasa hispida; assembly: GCF_027475165.1. Lineage (NCBI taxonomy): Eukaryota > Viridiplantae > Streptophyta > Magnoliopsida > Cucurbitales > Cucurbitaceae > Benincasa > Benincasa hispida. The sequence goes on from NC_143481.1 coordinate 3,954,788, forward strand.
GGAACGTTGTTTCAGATATAACATGCAGTCTGCACTGCATAACCCCAAAACGAGTCTGGAAGATGAGCCTAACTCATCATAGACCGAAACATGTCCAACATGGTCCTGTTTCTCTTTTCTAATACACCATTCTGCTGAGATATACCAGGGGCCGAGAGTTGGGACGCAATCCCATGTTCTATCATATAGTTATGGAATTGGAGGTCCATATACTCTCTACCACGATCATATCGTAGTGTTTTTATCTTCTTACCTAACAAGTTCTCAACTTCAGCCTTATAGTCCTTGAACTTGTTAAGGGCTTCAGACTTATGTTGCATTAAGAAGATATACCCAAACCTTGAATAATTATATATGAAAGAGATGAAATATTTATACCCACCTCGGGCTCTAACATTTATCGGACCACAGAGGTCTGAATGTACAAGCTTCAGGGCTTCCTTGGCTCTATAACCTTTTCTAGTAAAAGGTCGTTTGATCATCTTGCCTTCGAGGCACCAGCAAGGAGTTTTCTTCTAAACTCTTTAGAAATCCACTTTTCACCAACTTCTCAATCCTATTGAGGTTGATGTGATCTAGCCTTAGATGCCAAAGATGGGTGTTTTCCTTTGGAGAAACCTTTGGTCTTTTAGCTGTTGTTGTCGTACTAAACATTTCAGTGTTAAACAAGGCTTTTATGACTAACAGCCTTAGTACATATAAGTTATTTTCTATTGAACCATAACCAATCTCCATTCCATTCTTTAAAATAAACACTTTATTCTTAGAAAATGAGACGATATATCCTTGTTCAATAAGACAAGAACCCGAGATTAAGTTCCTCTTAATATGAGGAACTACAAAAACATTATCCAGTAATAGATAACATTTCTTGTCAATAAATAACTTTAGCTTGCCTACAACAACAGCTAAAACAACCTCACCATTACTGACTCGAAGAGTCATCTCTCCCTGTGGCAACATTTGCTAGGAACTAAATCCTTGGTAAAAGGAACTGACATGGTTGGTAGCACCTGAATCAAGGATCCAGGCAGAATCATCATTCTCTACAAGACATGTCTCCAAGACCAATAAATCATATTTATTGTCTTGTCTCCTCTTTTGGAGAGTAATGGGATGGAGGTCGTTTGCCATGAAATTTATTTCACATGATTCTTTCCACTGTAATAAATCGGTCATTTTTAAAAGCTTTAAACAGAAATACTAACGAATTGCTGAAAAGAGAAACACAGTGACCTATGTTAGGTTTTAAGCAAATACCAATTGTAAAATAAAAAAACATCCAATAAGGTTTTAGCAAAACTAACATGAACCTCGTGTGGCATCTAGTTTCGCAATGACGCTTCAAAGGTTTAGGACAACCAGTCATTAATACCAGAACAATTCTTGTTCCTATTAGGACAAGCCATCATTAATTTGGCCAAGAGATCATTAACTTACTTAACAATCTCCCGTAAGTGTGACCCATCATTTTAAGCCTTAGAGGTCCGTCCCAAAAGGCAAATCCGAAGGAAAAAATCCGATTGGGGCAAAACCTAAAGCGACCCTATCCATTTCTGGAGTTCACCTTGATATTGACCAACTGCACAAAACCCATCCGAAGGGGGCCTCATCTAAGGCGACTTGAGGGCGTACAGAATGATCTCATAGTGTGAACCAATGACAGAGACCATAGGACGTGTTATCACACACCCTTCACCCACTTACTATAAACACTCTCTCCATCCACCTTGATATTGACTCATGCAAACACCATCCGAAGGGGGATGCAACCTGGGGCATCTTGATGCCAAGCATGAATCTCACGGTATGAACATACAGGTAGAAACATGAGTGGAATCATAAACATATCTGATACGCCTCCTCCTCCCACTGAGTATTTTATAACCTAGAGTTTAGTTTACTTAGAAAAAACACGACTAAGGATTTTAACTAAGTTACTTTTAGGTTTTCCCAAGAGTAATATTTACCTTGGATAGTTGAACAATTTTTTATCATCATCCAGTAAACTCTTTAATGGAATCTTTGACCAAAACGTCGCATGCTTGTTGAAAATCTATCTAATTTACCTTTCCAGGTAGGTTCCTTGGTAGGGGTGTTACGTTTCCGTCAATTTAAGAACCCCAGCCTAGCCAGAACCCGCCTTAGACAAAAAGTTCCTTAGAGATAGGTTTACAACAAATTTAATATTTTATTCCAACCAATTTAATCCTATTAAATCGATTTTAAAAGATTAATCTAGGTTACTAAACTCTTTAGAACCATTTGAACTTAGGTCTATCTCAAACCAATTTAAAAACCCTTTTAAAAAACTTGAGTTCACCCTAAATCCGCATGCAACTCTGAATTATGGATTTTAGGTCTAATTTCCTTTATAACACTTATAAATGGAAACAACCAAAATGTTAAGCTAACACATGCAAGACATTCATAACACTTATAAACAACCTAGGTGTCATGCTCAATGCATTGTCCATTCATTGCTACTTCTTTTATATAACACTTATACAAAATCCGCAATAAAACAAGCAAAACATGCTTCCATTCACCCTTAGATTATAACAATTATAATAAAAGGATGATGCATGATAATCCTCAATGCATGCAAAATATAACTCTTATATTTCATGATGCATGCACATGCTTTCAAGTAATTTCTTCATGCTCGATTATAATAATTATAATACATGATGCATGAATAATTGCACAACCTAAGGTGGGTTTTTTTCTACATGACAAACACTTTGACATATAAGAACCATACATCACATGTATAAGCAATAAAAGTTGATGAACCGGATAAAATTTCCTTAAAACACAAAAGAGAAGCTAACTATTAGAAAGACAAGAAGTACCCGGTTCAAATAGGCGAACCGGGTCTTGAACTGCTCGGAAAAGCATCGCTTCTCCAACTATCGTGTACTAAGCATCCTGCGATCGTCTACACGATAAAACAAACTCTTTGCTTTATCGCTTACTAGCGCTCCCAGAGTTAAACGATCACTTAGCATTACTATATGATCGTCTAGAAAAATCCAAACGATCGTTTAGCCATTACAACACGATTTTGTACCTTTACTAAACGATGAAGTCTGAAGTACACGATCGCTTAGAGCACTCCACACGATGCCCGCCTTCCGCGATCGTCTAAGTGACTAAGATGTTGCAAAGCACCATCGCCTAAGCGATCGCTTAGCTAGCATCTCCATATTTCATACGCGCGATCGCATAGGTAGTAACTAAGCGATGAAGCTTGCTAACTACACAATCGTGTAGCGCGCGCCTTCTACTAAACGACAAGCATCGCATGCTCCCACTACGATCGCCTACCTTCAGCGCCTACACGATCATGCAACCAACGCTACACGATATGGTAAATGATTTACCCCATCGCTTAGCATTATCTAAACAATCGATTAGAAAATACTACACGATCGTCTATAAAAATTATCTAAACGATCGCTTAGTAAAATCCCTACGATCGTTTACCTGAGGCTACACGATCCGATCAACGTTTGATCTTCTTCTTCATTGAGAACTGCATTAACATGTGCCGAAGCTTCATCACGAACAACTCGACGAACTCAAACTTTTCGAATTATAGACTCAATTGCAAAGTTAATTTCGCCCAAAAAAACGCAGGAGTGCTTAAAATTAACAAATGAAGAGTGGAGATTGAATAAAAATAGAAAAAGAAAGGATTTGAAAAGAAATTTTGAAAGATTGGAATTATTGAGATTTGGAGAATAAAAAGGATTTGAAAAGAAATTTTGAAAGATTGGAATTATTGAGATTTTGAGAATAAAAAGGATTTGAAGGATGAAAATTTAGGAAGGAAATCAAATTTGAAAAGGCTGAAATTTGGTGAGAATTTGGAGAAAATTGGATAGGAAATTAAAGGAAAATAAGAGAATAAAAATGAAAATAAAAAATAGCCGGATGATAAGATCACCACGCGCAAAGAGGAGGAGATTGAGTGTCACGCGCTGCATTCTGTGAAGAAACCGCAGGCACGCGCGCGTCCACGCGTGAAGCTAGGTGACCGCTACTTGTCATTATCTCATTCGTCCACGGTCGCCACATCACTGCCACATCATGTGCCACGTCAGCAAAAAGTGACCAATTGGAGCATCACGTCATCCACCACGTCATTAATATCGATCGTTTGTGTGCCACATCAACCGCCACGTCGGATGCCACTTCAGCAAGGTGCCACGTGTCACTGCCACATTGGATTTCCTCTCCAATCTTCTTTTGCTTATAACTTTCTCATTTGAACTCTGATTTGAGTGATTCAAATTGCATTGGAATCATCTTTCCGAGCTCTACAAGATAGTGTCTCTGAAACACTGAAAATGCCAGTACAAAAAATATGAGTTTGTTATCATCAAAATACTTGGTTTGATTGAAGCCCTAAAGCTAACAATCTCCCCCTTTTTGATGATGACAAACCACCATAATACCAAAAATACTTCTCCCCATTTTGTTATCAACAAAAAAATATACAAGTGATTTTTCTCCCCCTTAATCATACAAATAATGCTCTACCTCAATAAATTATAACACATAAATTCATAAAAATATGAATAATTCTCCCCCTATCAAACATAATTAGGCAATTCTAATAATACCAAGTGCAAGTCTAATTTTACAAAAGGCTTCTTCATTTAATGCCTTTGTAAGAATATCTGCTACCTGGTTCTCAGTATTAACATAATTAATGCCAATATTCTTATTTTGCACATGCTCTCGAAGAAAATGATGTCTAATATCTATATGCTTTGTTCTAGGATGTTGAATGGGATTTTTAGTTAAATTAATTGAACTAGTATTATCACAAAAGATTGGTACTTATTCAAAATTTAAACCAAAATCACGCAACGTTTGTTTCATCCATAAAAGTTGAGAACAACAACTAGCAACAATAATATATTCAGCCTCAGTGGTAGATAATGCAACAGAATTTTGCTTTTTACTATACCAAGATACTAAAGAACTACCTAGAAAATGAAATGTTCCACTAGTACCTTTTCTATCAGTTAGACTACCAGCAAAATCAACATCAGAATATGCAATCAAATCTAAAGATGCATTTTTAGGATACCATAAGCCTAAATCAACGGTACCAAGCAAATATTTAAAAATTCTTTTTACAGCATGCAAGTGTGATTCTCTAGGACATGATTGAAATCTAGCACACGTGCATACACTAAACATAATATCAAGCCTACTCGCAGTTAAGTAAAGCAAGGATCCGATCATACCTCTATAAGCTTTAATATCTACGTTTTTACCTTTTTCATCCTTATCAAGCTTTGTAGTGGTACGCATCGGGGTCTTTGCTACTTTTGCATTATCGAACTTAAACCTTTTGAGTAGATCCCTTGTGTACTTTTCTTGATTTATGAAAATTCCATCTTCAAGTTGTTTAATTTGAAGCCCAAGGAAGAATTTAAGTTCTCCTATCATGCTCATTTCAAACTCACTATGCATACACTTAGAAAGTTCTTTACAAAGAGAAGAGTTAGTAGCACCAAATATAATATCATCAACATAGATTTGCACTAATAAAATATCATTATCTTTAATTTTGATAAAAAGAGTAGTATCAATAAGTCCCATTTTAAAACCATTTTCTAGAAAAAAAATTTACTCAAATGGTCATACCAAGCTCTAGGAGCTTATTTAAGACCATAAAGTGCTTTATTTAATTTAAAAACATGATTTGGATTATCAAAGCTTTCAAAACCAGGAGGTTGTTCAACATACACTTCCTCCATTATGAAACCATTTAAGAAAGCACTTTTTACATCCATTTGAAATAAATTAAAATTCTTATGAGATGCAAATGCAAGCAGCATGCAAATAGATTTTAATCTAGCAACAGAAGCAAATGTTTCCTCATAATTTATTCCTTCTTCTTGACTATAGCCTTGAGCAACTAGTCTAGCTTTATTTCTAACAATATTACCAGATTCATCCATTTTATTTCTAAATATCCATTTAGTACCTATAACAGGATGATCACTAGGACGCGGGACTAGTTCCCACACATTATTTATTTCAAATTGATTTACTTCTTCTTGCATAGCAATTAACCAAAACTCGTCAGATTCAGCATCTTTAAAAGACTTTGATTCAATTTGAGACACGAAAGCAACATTATTGAAAGCATTTAAAGAAGAGTGAGTTTTTACCCCTTGAGATACATCACCTATTATTAACTCCTAAGGATGGTGAGTGGAAAATCTCCAATCCTGAGGGAGGGATTTTTCTGGCTCTTTCTGAGATTCAATTGATACTGCTTCCCTATCTTTAATACTAAGATCTTCAACAGGTATTTCTAATTCATCACTAGCAGAAACTTTATTAGTGACAACATGTGTTTCATCAAAAACAATGTTCATTGACTCTTCAAGTATATGAGTTCTTTTATTAAAAACTCTATATGCTTTACTACATGTAGAATATCCTAAGAATATGCCAATGTCCGTTTTTTACTCAAACTTTCCAAGTTTCCTTTTGTCTTTCAAAATAAAACATTTGCAACCAAAGACTTTGAAATAGCTAATATTTGGAGTTTTATTATTAAAAAGCTCATAAGGAGTTGTATTTAAAATAGGTCTTATAAAACAAGAGTCATTACATAAGATGCAGTATTAATAGCTTCAGCCTAAAAAGATTTCGGTAAATCATATTCATTAAGCATGGAGGTAGCTACTTCTTGTAAAGATCGATTTTTCCGTTCTACAACACCATTTTGTTGAAGTGTTTTTGGAGAAAAATCACGAGAAATTCCATTTTCTTCACAAAAATTTTCAAAAGAAGCATTTTCAAATTCTCCTCCATGATCACTTCTAATTTTCAAAATCATAAAACCTTTTTCATTTTGAATTCTTTTTGAAAAGCTAATAAAAGATTTTAAAGCTTCATCCTTATGAGATAAAAATAAAACTCAAGTAAATCTCGAAAAATCATCAACTATAACAAACACATAACGTTTTCCACTTAGACTTGCAACTCTAGTAGGTCTAAAAAGGTCCATATGTAACAATTGCAAAGGTCTAGAAGTAGAAACTATTTTCTTTTGTTTGAAAGAAGACTTAGTTTGTTTATCCATTTGACAAGCATCACAAACTTTATCTTTTTCAAAGTTTAATTTTGGAAGACCTCTAACAAGGGATTTCTTAGAAATATTTGAAATTAAATGTATGCTAGCATGACTTAACCTTCTATGCCATAATCACGAATCTTCATGCAATGCAGATAAACATTTATTTTCTACTATAGGACAATCTAATAGATCAATAGTATAAATATTTTTATCTCTATTTCCTACAAACAGAACTTTTCCATCACATGCATTTTCTATTGTACAATTTTTAACACTAAAAGTTACTCTATATCCTTTATCACATAATTGACTAATACTTAATAAATCATGCTTTAAACCATCAACCAACAAAACATTTTCAATAAGAAAATTCGAACCGTTACTAATATTACCTTTGCCAACAATCTTACCCTTTTTATTGTCACCGAAGGTAACGTATCCTCCATCTTTCTTTTTTAGGTATGTGAATTTTGTGTGGTCCCCAGTCATATATTTTGAACATCCACTGTCCAAGTACCACTTATTCTTTATGGATCTCAAACATACCTGAGAGAATTAATTCTCAAGATGTAACCTTAGGTACCCAAATTTGTTTGGGTCCTTGGGGGTTAGCTAACAAAAATTTAGGAAAAGGTTTTTGAACTTCTTGGTCAAGTAAGCGAACTCCTCATCATTTAGTTCAGCTTCTGTTTCAGAGTTCTCTTGAACTTTAGTGGACTTTAATGCTAGGCTTTTCTTCTTTTTGACATCTTCTTCCACATTGGCCTTCATAATTATCTCATGTGTCATGAGAGATCCAGTGAGCTCCTCCAGTGGAAGTTTTAAGAGGTCTTTTACTTCTTGGGTTGCTGTTACCTTAGCTTCCCAACTCTTAGGCAATGATCTAAGAATTTTTCTCACATTTTCAGAGGTGGTGTAAGATTTTCCTAATCCCTTCAAAGCATTAACAATATTCGTGAACCTAGTAAACATTTCAGATATAGTTTCATTTGCATCCATTTTAAACAATTCATAATTATGAACTAACATGCTAATCTTTGACTCTTTAACTTGATTAGTTCCTTCATGAGTTACTTCAAGCATATCCAAAATTTCTTTAGCAGAATTACATGCAGAGACTAGATTAAACTCATCAGGACATAAAGCACAAAACAGACGGTTCATGGCTTTAGCATTAATAGAAAACTTATCTTCATCATTAAACTCTTTTTCTTCCTTAGGGATATCTTTATTATCAACTATCTTAGTAGGAATTAAAGAACCATTAAAAACAATTTTCCATAAATTATAGTCAATAGAAATAAAATAAATTCTTATCCTAGTTTTCCACCATGCATAATTATTTCCATCAAACAAAGGTGGCCTAGTGGTAGATTGACCTTCACCATACCCATTTATTTCAGTAGTTGCCATAAGCTCGAACAATTAAGTTTTTTGAAAGAGGAAGAGAATATAATAATTTTTTAAAAAAATATTTTTGTAAAGAGAAATACTTTTCCAAAATTTAGATTTTAATCAAAAAGATTTCAAAGATTAAGAAGTAGGGAAAAAAATAAGTTTTTAATAACCAATTTTCAAGACAAAAAATTTCTAATGAAAACGGCTTTTAAAACTCAATTTTTCAAACTTTTTGCAAAAATTAGAAAAAATCCAGATTTAATAAGATTAAAAAAAAACAGAATATATAATCAAGAAAAAAAATACAAAACTTTTTTAAAATAAGAAAATCGAGCTACTTGCTTTGATACCAATTGTAGGATCTAAAGGCAACACTAGAGGGGGTGAATAGGGTTGACTACCAATTTTTTTTTTAAAAAAAAATAATTTTATCTTCAAACAATGCTCAATAAAGTTAACCCACTAATTTGCTTAAAGAAAATTTATACAAGACAAAATTTAAATCATGCAAGCTATGATAACTTCAAATTTAAAGACAATTTAATCAAGGATAAATTTAAATAACACACTAAAAATTAAATCATGCAATTTGGAAAGAATAAAACAATAACTAAGACAAGAAGCAACAAATTTGAAAACAAAAAATAAAAGAGAGAGAGGAAGAGAAAACACCGGGAATTATAGTGGTTCGGCAAATTACCTACTCCACTCTACAAGACTCCTTCTTGGGTATTTCACTAAGTGATCCTCTTGCAAGTGAGGACCAAACCGACACACGGCCCTCTTTTTCCTAGGCTAAAGAGAAACCCAAGATCCTTTTTACTAGTTCAAGATCAAACCAATTTCTTTTTCTCACAACCCAAGGTGTACCCACACCTTAATACAATTCCCAAAAATTAAAAGAAAACCTCACAATATTACCTCTTGAAAGCTAAATACACAAGTTGAGCACTAAAAAAAAACTCACAAAAATATCTCTAGTCCAATTTAGGAGCAAGGAGGACAAGAATTTGAGAGTAGAGAGAATTGAGAGCTTAAGATTTGATAGCTTTTGGTGTGTCAATGAAGAGTAAAATCAAGTCGAATTTATAGGCGAGGGGGATAAATTTTGGCCATTGGATATGTTTGCAAATGAAGAGTGGAGATTGAATAAAAATAGAAAAGGAAAGGATTTGAAAAGAAATTTTGAAAGATTGGAATTATTGAGATTTGGAGAATAAAAAGGATTTGAAAAGGAATTTTGAAAGAATGGAATTATTGAGATTTGGAGAATAAAAAGGATTTGAAGGATGAAAATTTAGGAAGGAAATAAATTTTGAAAATGCTGAAATTTGGTGAGAATTTGGAGAAAATTAGATCAAAAAATTAAAAAAAATAAAAGAATAAAAAATAGCCGGATGATATGAGCACCATGTGCACAGGGGAGGAGATTGAGCGTCACACGCCGCATTCTGTAAAGAAACCGCAGGCACGTGCAGCATATGCGCGCGCATCCGCGTGTGAAGCTGGGTGACCGCCATTTGTCATTATCTCATTCGTCCATGGTCGCCACGTCACTGCCACATCATGTGCCACGTCAGTAAAAAATGATCGATTGGAGCGTCACGTCATCCGCCACATCAGCTACCACGTCATTAATATTGACCGTTTGTTGCCACGTCAGCCGCCACATCAGCAAGGTGCCACGTGTCACCGCCACGTTGGATTTCCTCTCCAATCTTCTTTTGCTTATAACTTTCTTGTTTGAAATCCGATTTGAGCGATTTAAATTGCGTTGGAATCGTCTTTCTGAGCTGTACAAGATAGTGACTCTAAAACACTGAAAATGTTAGGAAAAAAATCTGAGTTTATTATCATCAAAATACTTGGTTTGATTGAAGCCCTAAAGCTAACATAATGAATAAGTCATAGTCCTACTATGACTGAGTTTTCTCTTCCAAAGAGAAGCTGTGGCCACTATGTTCAAACCCTGGAATCCGCTCTTAAGGGAGCAATCTCTCTACTTATCCCTGCTTCGAAAAATGAGTGAATTCCATATTGTGGATTGAGTTCCCAGCTCCCAGATCAGACAAGTCCCCAAAAAGGTAAGCATGTTGAGTTGGCAATCTGGCCATCTCACCCATACTAATCAAAGAACCACCCTCAAAGGCAAGAGTTCACAACACACTCAAGATTGAGGTCGTGTCACCTATGGCCGTTTAGGTGAGATGCAAGTCTCTAATATCATCGGCGTTATATAGAGAGTCTACTCATCTCGTGGTCCAAGTCTTATACAAACTCTTTGTATAGAACACCCCAGCTCCACGTCTCCACACGAATGGTCAGGATCTACCATATGTAGTAGTTTACAACACTTGCAAACCTCTACAAAGCGGACCGTATTCGTAGTGTCAATAGGATCAGGTATCCCACCTTAGGTTATCACTTAAGGCATGAATCCACTTGTATATCACATATACATGCTTAAGTTCAGATAAGATAACCAAGGAGCTTTGTTTATTGGATATGAGTAAATGCCAGAATTAAATAACACTTATTTTATTCATTGAACAAAATGTATCTTTACAAAACAACGAGACTTTAGGAGAAATAGGACACCAATCCCAACACATTAATACCAGAACAACTCTTGTTCATATAACAACTAGCCATCATTGATTTGGTCAGTAAATCATTAACTTACGTAACAATTTTCCATAAGTGTGACCCGTCATTTTAGGCCCTAGAGTTCCCCCTCAAGCAGCGAATCCGAAGAGAAAAAGCCCGAATGGGGAAAAAACTAAAGTGACCCTATTCATTTCTGGAGTTCACCTTGATATTGACCAACTGCACAAAACCCATCTGAAGGGGGATGCTCCTAGGGTGCCACGAGGGAGTGCAAGAATGATCTCACAGTGCGAACCAATGAAGGAATGAAGGAGACCGCAAGATGTGTTGACACACACCCTTCATCCACTTACTATAAATACTCTCTCTGTTCACCTTGATATTGACTCATGCAAACACCATCCGAAGGGGGATGCTCCCAGGGCACCATGAGGAAAAGTATGAATCTCAAGGCGTGAACATTCAGGGAGAAAAGTGAGTGGAATCATTGACATATCATATATATCTCTTCCTTCCACTGAGTATTTTATAACCTAAGGTACTTAGAAAAAACACGGCTAAGGATTTTAACTAAGTGACTTTTTAGGTTTGCCCAAAAGTAACATTTACCTTGGATAGTTGAACAACTTTTGATAATCATTCGTTAAACTCTTTAACGGAGTCTTTAATCAACTGTCACATGCTTGCAAAAAATCTATCTAATTCACTTTTCCAGGTAGGTTCCTAGGTATGGGTGTTCCGTTTCCGTCGTCTTAAGTACCCTAGCCTAGACAGAACCCGCCTTAGACAAAAGGTCCCTTATAGATAGATTTAATACAATTTTAATCTTTTATGCCAATAAATTTAATCCTATTAAACCGATTTAAAAAGATTAAACTTAGGTTGCTAATCGCGTTAGAACCTTGAACTTAGGTCTATCTCAATCCAATTTTAAAACTCTTTTAAAATATGAGTTCGCCTAAGTTCGCATGCAACTCTTTCTTATCAATTTTAGTTCTAATTTCCATTATAACGCTTATAATAGAAACAACCAAAACCATCCACAACACAAAGTAAACACATAAAAAGCATTCATAACGCTAATAAATTAGCCTAAGTGTCATGCCTCATGCATTGTTCATTCATTGCCACTTTTATATAACACTTATACATCTAAGCAATGAACCAAGCAAACATACTTCCATTCACCCTTATACTATAACGCTTATAATATAAAGATGATGCATGAATATGCTTACTGCATGCATATAACTCTTATATTTCATGATGCATGTGCATGCTCTCTTGTAATTTCATCATGCCATATTATAACACTTGTAATATATGATGCATGAATAATTTCACAACCTAAGGTGAGTTTCAAATCTATATGTCATACACTATGCCATATAAATCACATACATTTCATGTATATTAAACAAAAGTTGATAAACCAGGATAATTAGCCTCAAATCCTCAAAACCAAAGTTCACTATAACAAATAGCAAAGAGTCTCCTGCTCAAAAAGGAAAATCGGGTCTTGAACCGTTTGGTCGAAGTCCGCTTCTACACTGATCGTATACCATACAGTTGGCAATGGGGCCCGGGCTTAGAGTTAGAAATTGGATATTTAATATTGGGCTCCAATCCAACACTATACATTATAAACATATATATGAATATATTATATTATATGTTAAAAATATAAATATATCAAATCGGGATCGGAGTCAAGGACGGGGCCCTAAAAATTTTTCCCGATTTGACCCCATCCCCGATTAAACCGAGGATTCCCCGCCCCGACCGGGCCGGGTCTCCGCGGGAAATTTTGGCAACCCTAATATACCAACTTCCTTGTGATCGCCTACACGAAAGAGTAAATGCTTTACTCAATCGTTTACCAACGCTTCCTGAGTTAAACGATCGTTTAGCAATGATCTTGTACCTTTACTATGCGATGAGGCATGAGGTACGCAATTGTGCAGCGCGCAACAAGCAACACAAGCCTTAAACGATCGTCTAAATGACAACGATGGAGTGAAACACAATCGTCTAAACGATCGCTGAGCGAGCGCCAAAATATCGTCTACCGCGTGATCGTGTAGTCAGTGACTATATGATGAGGCATGCTAACTACCTGATCGTTTAGTGTGCACGCCTTTTATTAAATGATGAGCATCATATGCTCCCACTCGATCGTTTACCTCTAGCGTCCTAGCGATCGGGCAATCAACGCTACGCAATAGAGCAAACGCTTTACCCCATCCTCTTGCTAAACGATCGTTTAGTAAATACTACACGATAGCGTAGAAAAATCTACATGATCGTTTAGCCAAATCCCAACGATCGTTTATCTTCGGCTACACGATACAACCAACCCTTGATCTTCTTCCTCATTGAGAACCTCATCTCCATGCTTCAAATTACAGTTTGAATTATAGACTCGATTGCTTGTTAATTATGCCCAAAAACACAGGGGCCCTTACAAATAAACACTTTTTAATCAAAAGAAATCTTTAAATAGAGGCAATTAACTCGTAAACATTTATCAACATCTATCCACAAACGCATTTAACACTTAAACGCAATGCAGAAAACCCACCACGACTGTAAAATAAGTTCAAAACATAAGTAAAATTTGAAATATCAAAACAACCTGGCTCTGATACCAATTGAAGGAAATCAGACTTGAGGATTTCCATGAGCAGCAGAATGATCGTTCCAAATTCCATTCGATACAGAACATGCACAATACAAAATTACAGTCAAGAAACGGAAACTAATAGATCATGCACAATACAAAATTACAGCATGCTTACAAATGAGATCAAGGGATAAAGTATACATACCTTTGAAGACTCATTCTTCAAACTCCCTCGATCACGAACGCTCGTTCAGTCTCCAAGATAGCAGTAAACGAACGCTCGAACACAACGACCGCAACACAGCACAATCAATAGCAACCACCACACGAACAGCGCTCTCAATGATCACGAACCCAACGAACGACCTCCAAAACCTCGAACTTAGTCGAGTTGAGTGAGGACACCACCGCAATGGTTACCTTGGTATTCTCAGTGTGAGAATCCAGAAGTATGGGCTCTATATGGACTTGGTTAGAGGAAGGGACTAGAGGAACAACAATCATGTAGACGATTGAGCAAGTGGGAAATGAGAAGTATCTATCCTATAGACGAATGCTCATTCGTGTAGAAAGGCAGTCTATCATATAGACAATGCCCTGTGATCATTTAGCTACGACTAGCTGTATGAACTATCATATAGTGACACTCCACGATCGTTTAGTCTCTTTATGAGCTATCGTTTACTGAAGCGATTTCACTTGATAGCAATTCGTGAGTTTCTTTCCGAATCAAGTAACTCTCCTAAATTTAGGAAAACCTTTTTCCTTTTAGCTCACTGTTGCCATAAAACCACCAATAACCTCCCACTCAATTGATTATTATAGAAAAAGAGATAATTATTCAATAATTAATATTATTATAAATAAATATGATAATTAACTTACCATATTATATTTATAACCTATAATTTTAATATTTCATCTCATGAAACATATAATCCATAGTTCTTTTTCTATTTTATGGTACTTAATGTAAATCATATTTACATTAATCCTCCACTTGATGTATCTCATACATCACACCAATTATATCATATATAATTGAGTTTCCTCTTGTCAATTTGAACGTTTCAAATCAACCCTAAGAACTGATTCTCAACTTGAATCCATTGAGCTACAAAGAGGATCTTATGGACATGTAGCTTAAAACTCTAACGGTACGTGAATAACTTACTAAACTCTTTAGTCATGGGATCTATCATCCGTTAACTATCAGGTACTCTACTAAAGACCGACAGTTGCTCTCTCCTCAGTACAGATATATTTTGTGTCCATATCAACCAATCAATAGTGCGATAACCCTTCACAGATCGCTCGTAAGTACAGCTGGGTCAATTTTCAATTCTGCCCCTATAGTTACATCTAATTCCTTAAGTACCACTGATCCCTCTAATGAACATAAGTCATAGTCCTACTATGACTGAGTCCTTTCTTCGAAAGAGAAGCTATGGCCACTATGTTCAAGACCCGGAATCAGCCCTTAAAGGAGTAATCTATTTACCTATCCCTGATTTGGGGAAAGAGTGAATTCCATCTTGTGTAACTGAGTTCTCAGCTCCCATATCAAACAAATCCTCAAAAAGGTAGGCTTGTTGAGTTGGCAATCTGGCCACTCTCACTCATACTAATCAAAGGACTGCCCTCAAAGGCAGAAGTTTCCAAAACACTCAGGATTAAGATCATGTCACCTATGGTCGTTTAGGTGAGATGTAAGTCTCAAGTATCAACAGCGTTATATAAAGAGACTAGTCATCTCGTGGGCCGGTTATACAAACTCTTTGTATAGGACACCCTCGCTCGTATGTCTCCACGTGAATGGTCAGGATCAACCATCTGTAGTAGTTCACAACACTTGTAAACCTCTACAAAGTGAATTATATCCGTAGTGTCACCAAGATCAGGTATCCCTCTTTAATCCTTATACTACAGACCTTTTTAGGTTATCACTTAAGGCATGATCCACTTGTATATCTCATATACATGCTTAAGTTTTCATATAATAACCATGGAGCTTTATTTATTAGATATGAGTACATGAAAAATAAAATAACTCTTATTTTATTCATAACAACGTGTACAGTTTATAAACTACGAGACTCTGAGAGAATTAGGACACCAATCCCAACAATACGCTCATGCCTTCTCGTTTGCCCTTGTCCAGTGCTTGTATGCTTCCCAAATGTTTCGAGGAGCATTAGGAGGTGGAACAAGAGGACACTCCTCCATCAGGACAAAACAAAAATAGTGTTGGTCGTGTTTTTCCAACTATTGTAGTTCTCGCCCGTTAATTTATCGGCGACTAGTAAACTAAGAGTCACGATAGCCATTTTTAATTGTTGAAAAAGAACAAACTTAATTTAGTCTACTTGCATTAAACCACTTTTAGAAAACCAATCAAGTTTTAGCAAAACAGTCTAGTATACCCTAAATGACATCAATTTTTCAATGATGCTTCAGTGACGCAGGACAAAAGTCACCGTAGGGTGATCAAGTACTCCTTCATTGAAATGAGACATTCTCAATCATTAGATAGAAACAACTCCTTGTAAC